>NW_010425010.1:1042-1358 GCF_000710305.1 Buceros rhinoceros silvestris | reverse complement strand
CAACCCCATGCCGCAGGACAGGCTGGGACTGCTGCCATGGAAAGCACATTCTCAGGAGAGGCTCCAAGGGCTTTGGTGGTCAACAACTTGACCACGAGCCAGGAATGGGCCCTTTTTACAAAGGTGTGTTCTTCAGGGGTCTCTCTTGGTGTCTGTTCTGTTAATGTCTTTATCAGTGAACTGCATAAGGGGATCAACTGCACCCTCTGTAAGCTGGCAGAAAACAGGGAGCTGGGATAGACGTGTTGGTCTGATGGAGGGTCAGGACGCTTTACAGAGGGATATGGACAGGCTGGGGCGATGGGGCGAGGGCAGT
>NW_010425010.1:0-778 GCF_000710305.1 Buceros rhinoceros silvestris | reverse complement strand
GGATGTGGAGGTGTTTGTCAGGAGCCAACTGAACATGAGGCAGCAGTGTGCCCAGGTGGCCAAGAGGCCAACAGTATCCTGCGTTGAATCATAAATACTGTGGCCAGCAGGACCAGGTCAGTGATTGTCCCCCTGTACTTGGCACTGATGAGGCCACACTTGGAATCCTGGGTTTTGGGCTTCTCTCTCCAAGAAGGACATTGAGGTGCTGGAGCATGTCCAGAGAAGGGCAACAAAGCTGGTGCATGGTCTAGAGCCCAAGTCCTTTGAGAAGCTGCTGAGGGACATGGGCGTGTTTAGTCTGGAGAAAAAGAGGCTCAGGGGAGATCTTCGCACTCTCCATAACCCCCTGACACAAGGCTGGAATGAGGGAGGGATCAACCCGTTCTCCCCCATAGCAAGTGATCGGACAAGAGGGAAAGGGTTCAGGGTGCACCAGGGAATGTTCAAATTGGGTATTAGGAAAGAGTTGTCAAACATCGCGACAGGCTGCCCAGGGAAGTGCTGGAGTCCCCATCCCTGGAGGGGTTTTAAATAACATGTAGATGTGGCACTTAGGGACATGGTTTAGTGGTGACCTGGCAGTGATGAGTTAAGAGTTGGACTCGCTGAGCTTAAAAGTATTCTCCAACCTAAACAATTCTGTGATTCTGAGATATTTCCCTTAGAAAAAGGGATGACAGTTGGACACTGAGAAGAAATCTGCTTAACTGTGCCAAAGCATGACACGATGTCTAAAAGAGACAGAACAGCAACGATTTGGGATGAGATGAAGGTG
>NW_010425009.1:22534-36700 GCF_000710305.1 Buceros rhinoceros silvestris | reverse complement strand
CTGCTGACCGGCCACCAGCTGGATCTAGCTCTATTCACCACCACTCCATGGGCTCAACCATCCAGCCAGTTTTTGATCCAGCGAAGCACACACCCACCCAAACCATAAGCAGCCAGTTCCTGCAGAAGAATGTTATGGGAAACAGTGTCAAAGGCCTTACTAAAATCGAGGTAGATGACATCCACGGTCCTTCCCTCGTCCACTAGACGGGTCATTTTATCATAGAAGGAGATCAGGTTGGTCAAACAAGATCTGCCCTTCATAAATCCATGTTGACTGGGCCTCATCATCTGACTGTCCCGTACATGTCGCATGATAACACTGAGGATAATCTGCTCCATGAGTTTGCCTGGCACAGAGGTCAGACTGACAGGCCTGTAGTTCCCTGGGTCCTCCCTTTTACCTTTCTTGTAGATATATGCGCCAAAAGGATGTGTGAAAGAAGTGATAGGACACCTGAAGAAAAAAATAATCAACTTAGAGTACAGGGGTTAACTTCTGTCAAAATATATAAAATTACAATTATAAAATGTATTAGGGATAAAAACCCCTCTAGTCTTTGCCAGTCATTACTAAATGTGCATAGAGTGATGCCAGAAAGTGTTTTCTAGGATATGCTAAAATTAAGTATAAAAATACCTACTAAAACATGTAGGTCTGGGCTGTGAGTGATGTGAAGCAGAAGAGGTATCCTCCAAGATAAAGCAGTGAATAGAATAGAGTGATAGCCATCTGTTTCAGAGGAAAACATGAGTCACTGTTAAATAATCAGACGTGTATAGCTGATATCCGGAGATTTAAAAGGAACCTCCAAATGAGGTTTTAACAAGTTTTTGGAAAGTTGAGGAAATTTCCTGGAGATTGGGTGACTGCCAGTAAAATCCCAGCATTTGAACAAAGCAGAAGAGATGACTCAGCAAACTGGTTGGTCAGATGTCAGTCTGGCCCAACTATTGGAATTCAGGACTCCGTCAACAAAGAATTAGAGACTAAAAATGTAATTAATGCTAGTCAACATGTTTGCATGGAAATTGTATCTTGTCAAACAAAACTGTTATATTTTTTTTGACAACATTATGGGTCTGGTTGATGAAGACAATGCTATGGACATAATATACTTGGATTTCTCCAATGAATTTGATTTAGTAGCACGTGACATTTATATCAAAAAACACTACATTATGTGGAATCAAGGGGGCACACATTAGATGGATTAAAACTCCCTGTCTGACAGGTGTTGAAATGGAGTTTTTAATGGGGAGAAATCGATGAGTTGAGTTGCTGCTAACGCAGTCTCCAAGGGATTAGGGTCTTAATCCAGCTCTCTTCAGCATTTGTATCAATGAGATAAATCTTTGCCAGTAAAATATGAAGATGCCACAATAATTTTTAGATGACCAGTAATGAGTGCAGTAATGAGTGTTTGGAACTGCCTGACCAAAGGTTCAAAATCTAATAACAGAGTAAGTTCATAAACCAAACAAAATGTGTAAGACCCATCAACAGATACTATGAATCAAATTTATGAGATAGAAGATAGTGCACTGAAAATTAAAAGAAACTGAAAATTAATCTCAAAAGTAGGAAATACAAGGCAATGACTATCTCAGTGTGGGATTTTGGTGTGACATTCAAACAAATAAGGTCTCAGAAAATACTGAAAGGGAAATATCAAGGAAAACATGTAATATCGTCACTGCAATATAATAATAGGAATAACAAATGGTTTTCAAATTTCCAGACAAAATGACACTTGGAAACCAAAATTACCATCTTTTCCTCAGAAAATGTCAACAAAAAACAGTAGATATTTCCAAATGTTCTTTCAGCTCTTTTGGCCATGAAGATTTGTATTGATTTTGACCACACTTCATGAATAACTCACAGCTCTCTGGAACTGCATTTTGTTGTTTGTTTGTCTTCTTCCTAATGAATGCACTCATTCAAAAGAAAAAAAAAAACCAAAACCCAGTCGTTCAAAAACATTCATCTCTGTCCTTTACTCAGCATTGGTAGAAAGGCTACTAAATTTCTTATGGTTGCTTGAAATAAAACAGAGTAAGAAAAATAAAAAGGTGGATTTCTGCAAATGGAAAACAAGAAGTATCGATTTGTATTTTGGGAAAAAAACCAAAGCTCTGTGCAATTTGAGCACTATGCATGGCTGATGACATATGGAAAACTAGAACAGCAAGGGACTGGGCAGAAATGAGGTTTTTAATTTTCCCAACACAAGTATAAGAATGCCCAGTTGCTAAAACTAAGAGAAATTAAAACTTGAGTTTACACGTGACTTTCCACTAGTGACTGTTGCAGTATATTGGATTTTTTTCATCAGCCGATAAGGCGGATTCCCTGTTACTTAGAATGTATAAGGCAAGACTAGGTATCTTCCTAAAAAACGTGTCGTTTAATCCAGCCTCAGGAAAAAAAATAGTCTGGCAACATACTGTATACACAATAGATCATCATTGCCTGCCTTTTCATCCACAGAAACTAGAAGATCAAATCAAATCAAATCAAATAAATTGCATCATTAAAAAAATAAAAGAAAAAATCTTGGAATTGATGGACCTTTTGTAAAAAGATTTGAACTTCATCTTTCATAATTATATTCCAAGGTTATGCTCAGATAATTCAGAATGCTTCAGATTAAAGACAAAATAGGGTAATTCCTGGCTGAACCTCTGAAACTCCCTCTAGAGCATCAAAGATTTTAAATTACTATTTCTCTCCTGGTGGCCGGAGTAAACCCCCTCGTTTTGCCTGCCAGGCCCCTGCAAATGCTGCTCTGCCACCACAAACTCCCCTTCAACCTCAGAGCACTCCTCTGTATTTATTTTATCTCTCATTTATGGGCACTGCCTGTGTTTAATTCCAAGTCATTTTTCTAAATGTATCCATGAGCACAAGCACTATGCATCCAATTTGGTCATCTTATTATGTATGCCCAGTGCATTTGTATATATTCCTTTTAACTTGGGTCCCAGCATGCAGCTCATTACTTCACTCTCCCTGAGCCTGACACGTTAATTTATTTTCGTGCTCTCTAAGTCAGCGTGTTATGTTGATAGAAAGTGATCTACTGAAACATGGCATATTATTTTTTTTTCTTTTGGTAGTTAAATACAAGACATAGCAATGTAGAAGGATTTGGACATCTTGCAATACTCCATTCCAACCTTCTTTCAGACCTAAGTGTTACCATCTGAAAGTATGTTGTGAATACTTGGCAGGTACTTTTTTTTCCTCCTTTTTCCTATTCTATACACGGTAAATTATGGTTACGGAGGATGACATTCTTGACAGATAAAAATCCCATCAGAGTCTACGCCTTGTGTAGTGTTATTTTAAGGTAACTGTGAGGAGAAAGAGTCTGTGTGAAAGAATTTTTAACTGTAAACTACAGACAAAATTAGAATGAAAATTACCCAAACGATTCTTAATTCAATATATATTTAAATACCTATGTACTCCCATGATGGCTTAGTAAATCAGATAAGCAAGGTACTTTTCAGCCCTATCCATGTTTTCATACTGTCATATATAATAGTGCATTCTGGTAAAAATCAAGAAATTTTTTTTTAAATTGTGTATATAAGCCATTTCCAATTCCTCCTTTCTTTGGCCATTAGCAACTTGGCTGGTTCACCTGCAAAATCAAATGTCAAACAGCAAGACAGAGGCAAGCTGTTGTTTGTGGAAAAATTCCTGAAATGTCAGTGGAAAAGACATTTGGAAGTTCTGAAGTAAGTTTGAAATTTAAGAGCAGGAGTACTTGATGGATATTTTTTTCTTTTTTTTCTTCCAAAGTATGGGAGAGCCAGTTTTACGACATATGAGGCTATTTCACATCTGCTGTGCAAATGCAGTCACCTGCCAGCGATGCTTGTATCTCAGGCAGGTCTAGACTATGAGGTACAAATTTACTTCTTTTGTTGTTTATGGTGGTAGTCTGGTGGTTTCCATTGCAGATACATTATTTCTTGAAAACAGAACTCGCCATGCAGTTTGTGAGAAGAGACCAATCGTGCCTGACTGAATCTGTCTTTCCAAGTGAACAAACAATTCACTCACAGATGGGCATAACTCTTGCTGAGCATCTGAGATAAACCCCGTCTCTTTTCTCTCAGTCATAGCTTTTCCAATACACTTTGTCAGTAGTGTACATTTTATGGCGATGGTGGTGGCATTGTTGGAGACAGTGATAATGGAAACCTCTGCTAATTAAGAATTTCTTTGATGCTTTCCATTCCCAGCACAGTGCGTGATCTGGGCTGGGCATAGCCCATGTTGCTGTTACTTTGCTTCAGTTGCTTTTTAAATTCTTCGTCGGTTTAAACAGTAACTTCCTATACCATGGCCTCACTCCTTCCTTTCGTTTTGTGACCATCAGACAGATCTTCTCCAGGTTTACATCAGACTTTTGATATCAAAAATTTACTTTGCTTTGTGTCCTGAGATGGATCAGTGCAGTGCATAGGAAAGTAAGACAAAGATGAGCAAGAGCGTAACTCGAGGCTCTGTGCTGACTACTGAAGTCAGGTGGAATGTCTCCTTTCAAAGCAAGATGTGACTCAAAAAAAGAAAAATTGGCTTTCCCATTAATTACCCCAGAGACCACACTCTGTATCAGTTAGACAGGAACATTTCCCACTGAAATTAATGTTTTTGAAAGGTGAGGAAAACATAGCCGGCAGCCAGACTAACCTGTGTATTATTACCAGGATATGTGTGTACCTTCTTGTTAATGCCCTTCTGCATTTTTTCAATTTCTTTTTGTTCTTTCTCCTGCAAGGACAAGGATTATCACATCCTTGTGTGCTATGTTACATAATGATGATTCAACCCCAAGAGACAGCATAGGATTGGAAATTTTGAAAAGGGTATGCCAAGTTAACAAACACTGTGCATGCATTACAATGTGCCTGTGAGTTTCCAAATAGATAACCTGGGGAAAAAAAAAAAAATGATAGATGCATGTTGATTTATTTAACAGGTTGTCCAGCCTATGTGTAAAATCTTTGTGACAGCAGAGTGCATCATGGCATCCTGCAGCTATCCCTCGGCTTACTCATCACCCTACTGGGAAATGCACTGTCCTTGTTCATTACCACCTCCTCTTTACAGAGAGATATATTTGCAAGTTGTCTTCCTTTTGTAAAAAAAATAAAAAGCTCAGGCATAAAATCCTTTGTCAGATATATTCCCTTGAATATATAACTTAATACATTCTTCCTTTGCACATGCTCCGAGCACGTTTCTCTCTATACATCGTAGCAGCTGTGCGCAAGAATTCAAAACTTGATGTCGGCAACGTATCTACTTCTGGTAACGGGTTTCTTTGCTGGCTAAATAAGGATGCTGTAGGCTGTAAGCACAGTTTAGCTTAAAAATGTTGCCTGATGCTTAAAGGGCCTTCTCATGCAAAAGGGATATCCTTAGCCAAACTCACCTGATTTGCTTCACCTGATGAACAGAAAGCTAACAGCAATTAAGCCGTCAGGCCCTGGCGTCAGAGAGATATTTCCTGATCTGCTGAGAGCTTTGCTAGCAGTTATTTCATTCAAAACAAGATTTGGGAAAAAAAAAAAGAATGGAAGTGGCTTTCAGCCAGATGGAAAAGTATTTTGGAAATGTCTGTTTATGACTATTTTCTGTTTTCATTGCCTTTTTGTCATCTGTTCTGTTTATTTGTTGTCTGAAAACCTTTGAAAGAAAATGTTCTTGCAAATGTGAAAACTTCCATCTCTGGTTTTCCTCATCTTTCAAAAGTAAAAAATAAAAAAATAATTACAAAAGGAGTTATTTGTCCTACAATCTAGAGGTTACCTTTGTCCTTAAATCACTTCCATTGAACCCAGCTCTCTATGGACCTGGGGAACAAGTTCATTCCTATCACAAGGAACTGAAGAGAAGGAGAAAAAGTGAAAAAAAGAGAGAAAATAGGCTGTATTACTTCATAAAGCAAGGAGAAAATCAATTCATTTGCCCACCGCTACCTCCCACATCTTCAGCCTGCCACTTCCCAGGTCTTGGAACTCCTGTATGATGTGAGTGGCCTTACTAGCGCATATGTGGACAAGTCTGACAATTCATTAAAACTCTCGTCCAAAAACTCTGGAACAGAAACTCATGTCCTCCAGTCCCAGGCAGATGCATGGTTGTAGGTGGAAACTGTAGGTAGCATAACAAGTGTAATATTCCAAATAGGAGACAAAGTCACCACACAGCTGCAGTTTATCTGCACGGTAGCACAGAGCTCCTCATGAAGATCTCCTACTTAAGAGCAGGATGTTTTCCAACATACCACAGATCAATGCCCAGAGTGATGTTCTCAAGGTGGTCAAGTGACGGTTGCAAAGACATTCATGAAAACAATCGTGTTATAGATGTGGACCCATTGCTGATGAAAGGAACAGGAATCAACACCCAGAACACAGCAGACAGCTGACTTCACTGCTTTAGCGCTTTTGAAGCGATGCCTGATGCTCTAACAGTTAATTCTTCTTTCTTCCAGCTGAGGGAAAAGCAAGAGGTCAGTCCTGTGACTTCAAAGGAGGTTGTAGTGAGGTAGGGGTCGGTCTCTTCTCCCATGTAACAAGCGACAGAACGAAAGGAAATGGCCTCAAGCTACACCAGGGGAGGTTTAAGTTGGATATTAGGAAAAATTTCTCTACAGAAAGAGTTGTCCAGGAGTGTCGCAGGCTGCCCAGGGCAGTGGTGCAGTCCCCATCCCTGGAGGGGTCTCCCAGCCCTGTAGAGGTGCTGCTGAGGGACAGGGGTCAGGGGGGACCTGGCAGCGCTGGGGGAACGATTGGGCTCAATGATCTATAATGCCTCTTCCAACCAAATGATTCTGTGATTCTGTGATTGGACAATTTTAAGGTTTGGCTGCATAGGGTGCCAGGCCATCTTGTCTAGACCAGGCTTTTGCCAGTAAAGGTTGGACCAAATGATCCTTGAGGTCCCTTCCAAGCTGGAATTATGTCACTCTGTGATGCTATGCTTGTTGAACGGCTCAGTCTTTGCTTTCCTCCTCAGCAGCAGCAGAAGGATTTATGACAATATAGACACAGCCAACAAACATACAGTTTTGAATCATCTTGCATTTTCTGGAAAGAAAAACTACCAGAAAGCATCTTACATTTTCAAGTTATTGATAGTGTAACTAGTTGTCTAGTGGTGATTATGTATCTCGTCTGTATTAAACCCGCATTGTCCCCAGTGTCTGTGTTGAGAGGCAAGTAGAAACCCTGTGAGACTTGTCAACCTTCTCCTTCTGTACGTATTTATACTCTGCTCTGTACGTGGCTCTGGCCAGAGGAAAGAGTATTGAATGCTGTGAAGTCTGTGAAGATTTATCTATCTAAACTTCCATTATACCTATTAAGGCTAGAGTCTTAATTAAATTGCCCTTTATATGCATTTGAGATGTACTTCCCATCTGGCGAGAAGAATATGGTTTTCTTACTGGTCTTACATTGTATCTGCCAGCTCTTTGAGGATCTCTTATCTATCCTGGGACACCTCAAATGGCACTAGAGGAGACAGAAGTTCTGGCTGATCTGTAGTAGAGCCTGCACAGTTAGTCACCTTCGCCTGGGTTGAATTCCAGTATATGTGAGCTGAAAAATGCCCTGTGCCTCCATTAACCATCCAGAAGTCTAACAAGACACCTGTAAGTATGTGTCTTCATCAGCAAACTTCAGGGATTGTGTTCTGCCTTCCTCCTCTTTGGGGTTTTGGGGTTTTGTTGGGTTTTTTTTTTTTTTTTGAGTATGAAAAGGGTGAAAGAAAACAGGGGAGACCCCTTAAAAGCATAGTTAAAGCAGATTCAAATTTCTAAATATATGCTTGTTGTCATTAAATCTTGCTCTTTCAAGTCTTTTGGTTTAGAGATCTGCTAAGAGTTTTGCATGCACAGCCTGAGTGTACACTAATACAAAGTTTGCTCTGTATGCTGGTATATCTGACCTCCTTGCCAGGGAATTTTCTGGAGCAGATCATCTTGAGTGCCATCACATACAGGAAAACCAGGTGATCAGGCCCAGTCAGCACGGGTTTCTGAAAGGCAGGTCCTGATGCACTAACCTGACCTCCTTCTATGACAAAGTGACTCGCTTTGTGGATGACGGAAGAGCTGTGGTTGTTCTCCACCTAGAATTTAGTGAAGTCTTTGACACTGTTTCCCACAGCATTCTCCTGGAGAAACTGCCTGCTCATGGCTCGAATGAGTGCCCTCTTGGCTGGATGAAAAACTGGCTCATTGGTGGGACCCAAAAACTGGTAGTGAATGGAGTTCAATCCAGCTGGCGGCCAGTCGAAGGTGGTGACTAAGCCAGGGCTCAGTACTGGTGCCTGTTCCCATTCTCCTGGAGAAACTGCCTGCTCATGGCTCGAATGAGTGCCCTCTTGGCTGGATGAAAAACTGGCTCATTGGTGGGACCCAAAAACTGGTAGTGAATGGAGTTCAATCCAGCTGGCGGCCAGTCGAAGGTGGTGACTAAGCCAGGGCTCAGTACTGGTGCCTGTTCCCTTCAACATCTTTATCAATGATTGGGACCCAAACACTGGTAGTGAATGGAGTTCAATCCAGCTGGCGGCCAGTCGAAGGTGGTGACTAAGCCAGGGCTCAGTACTGGTGCCTGTTCCCTTCAACATCTTTATCAATGATTTGGATGAGGGCATTGAGTGCACACTCAGTAGGTCTGCAGACAGCACCACGTTGGGTAGGAGTGTTGATCTGTTTGAAGGTCAGGAGGTTCTACAGAAGGATCTGCAGGCTAGATCAATGTGCCAAGGCCAATGACATGAAGTTCAACAAGGCTAAGTGCTGGGTCCTGTACTTGAGTCACACAATGCTCCAGGCTGGAGGAAGGAAACTGAGGGAAAAGACCTGTGGGTGTTGGTTGACAGGGGCTGAAGAGGAGCCATCAGTGAGCCCAGGTCTCCAAGAAGGCCAACGGCATCCTGGCTTGTACCAGCAATATTGTGGCCAGCAGGATGAGGGCAGTGATTGTCACCCTTTACTCGACACCGGTGAGGTCTCATTTGGAACGCTCTTGAAGGTCAGGAGGTTCTACAGAAGGATCTGCAGGCTAGATCAATGTGCCAAGGCCAATGACATGAAGTTCAACAAGGCTAAGTGCTGGGTCCTGTACTTGAGTCACACAATGCTCCAGGCTGGAGGAAGGAAACTGAGGGAAAAGACCTGTGGGTGTTGGTTGACAGGGGCTGAAGAGGAGCCATCAGTGAGCCCAGGTCTCCAAGAAGGCCAACGGCATCCTGGCTTGTACCAGCAATATTGTGGCCAGCAGGATGAGGGCAGTGATTGTCACCCTTTACTCGACACCGGTGAGGTCTCATTTGGAACGCTCTGTTCAGTTTTGGGCCCCTCACTCCAAGAAGGGCGTTGAGGTCTGGAACGTGTCTAGATAAGGGCAATAAAGCTGGAAAGAAGGCTGAGGGTAGACCCTCTCGATCTCTACAACGCCCTGAGAGGAGGTTGGAGCGAGGTGGCGTTTGGTCTCTTCTCCCAGGCAACAAATGACAGGATGAGAGAAAGCGACCTCAGATTGTGCCAGGGGAGGTTTAGGTTGGATACTGTGAAAAATTGTTTTACAGGAAAGGTGGTAAACCATTGGCCCGGGCTGCCCAGGGCAATGGTGGAGTCTCCATCCCTGGAATTGTTTTAAAGACATGCAAATGCGGTGCTGCGGGACATTGTTTACCAGTGACCTGGCAGTCCTGGGTGAACGATTGGACTCATTGATCTTAGAGGTGTTTTCCAATCTAAATGATTCTATATATTCTAAATAACTCTATGATTTGTTGTTTGGTGGCTGTAATATCTATGACCTCCAAATATGAAGCCCTTTGCTTTGATTTAAAAAACAGGTGTTTTAACAGCTTTAAAGTTCTCTCAGCTGCTGAGCCCTCAATCCAGAGCTCTTTTTCATCCCACCCGTTCCTGCATTTATGACCAAAGCTGAACCAAATGATGGAAGTTAGAACACATTTGTAATGGGATTAATGGAGTTTTTAATGGATAATTTATGGCTGATCAAATGCATTCAGATGGGATGCTGATCCAAAATGTTCTAGCAGACATATTTAAAGGAAAATAATAATGACAAAAACTTTAATTTCCATTTATAATCTACCTTTGCTTGACCTTAATTCAGTTAGTTTATGCAATATTCATAGTGGCAAAAACTCTTTCCTATATCTTTTTTAAATAATTCCACTGTAAGCCTGAGTGGATAGTAAAAGGAAGTAGTAATAATGAATAGAGTCTTTTGAAATATTCATAGGGAAATTCAAAAGGCTGAGAATATGATCTTTTTCCATTGCTTCAATTTTGCAAAATCGTTCCAGTTTGGCAGAATTTCCTGTTATATATCATATTTTTTCATTCAAAAAATAAGAAAAATTTCATTCCTGTCTCTGTTTTTTGAGCTTAGCCAATCATGATCAGTTTTCACATCACAATGTAGTAAGCTCAACTCTAAGAACACAAGGTTGCATTTCATGGTTAAGTCATAAAAAGAAGTATTCTAGGAGGTGTAGGATTTACCAGTCTGAAATTGCACTTTAGGAATACGCTTAATTCTATGGGGGAAAAGAAATAGTGCTACATAAATGTTACGGTTTGCAGTGTCCTTACAAACACATTGTAAAAAACAGGGGTTGTACTGAATGTAACTATACTTTTCTCTGTTATTCTTGAACTTGTCACAATATTTTATTAATATCCTCAACTTTATTTATTGTCTCCTGGACAAAGTCTGAAATGAGGCAGTTTACATCAACAGAAAATCCAGCCTTGAGCCTTTGGTAAACATCACACGCATTCTCAGTTAACCTGATCTTTGCTATACTGGTATTAGAGTGCGGTTATGACCACGGTGCTGAGCATGGCCATCTCTGTGAGGTCTAATCAGTTCGTAAGGCAGATACTTTCTCCAATGCTCTAGTTTGCTAAGAAAAGAGGTTAAGTTCAAAACTGTGACAGTTGTCAAAAGTTGTTGTTGTGAGGTAAGTAATCACAGGATATGGATATGAGCTAAGAATCTTATTTTCTCATCATCTTCCTACGTTATACTCATATTGGAGAACTCTCTGCACTGCCCATCTGTCAGTCTTCTAAACTCTTTGGCTGGCTTTGGACAAAAGAGAAAAAACACATGGTCTTGAAGAGAAATCAGATTTCTAAAAAAACCAAAATTGGTGAAAATCAAGATCTGGAGAAATAGAAAAGACCTGAACAATTGCCTTTTTCAGTGTAGAAGAAAGCAGACACAAATGCAGCTGACATTCCCACACCCACGCTGACACACGGTCATGTCATGTCTCTTGGACTGGGCACCCCAGGACCCGGCTTTTGCAGGGGGAAGGGGGCCTCTGGAAAAGCGTGAGAAGCTGGATTATGCATAGGTAGGGGAAATTCAGTGGACTACCTGACTCCATAGGAAACTGAACTCATGCTGCTCATGAAACAAGTTGTTGACTGGAAGTTTCCGCAGGAGGAAAGGGTCATCCTCCCCAGAGTGGGAGGCAGGGAGTTTTCCACCCAGCTCACTAGATCCCAGCCATCAGAGCCCTGGGAAAAAGAGATTTTGTTTTGATTTTTGAAGATTTTCAATTAAAGTGTTTATCATTCCACAGGAGATAAGAGGACTTACATAGAGTGAGGGAATTGAAGAGATTTTTTTTTTCTCCTTATTCTTATTTATTTTTTCTTCAGTGCTTCCTCCCCTGTGAATACCACCACTTCGAGTGAAATAGAATTCTCCTCTTGGTCAAATACACTGGAATTTTCTTGGAAACAAGGCATCTGAGGTTGTTTCCATCTTATTTCTTTCTCTCTGAACGGTTTACCCATACACTTCAGGAAGGCAATCCCTTTCATGTTACATAGCACATCCTCACTGGCAGCTACAGTGTGTGCACTTTATTAGAGCATTTTTTCCTCCTAGATATAATGGCACCAATTAAATTACCTTGCAGCCTGACCTTAATCTGGCAGGAATGATTATTCCATGAAACAGTTAGGGCTCTAATTGACATGAAGTGCCTGCAAAATATGTCTTTTGCAGCAGACCCTGTCAAAGTCACATTGATATGCTAATACCTATAGCTGGCAGAATCACTTCATAAAGAGAGACATTGAAAATTGAATTATTTCAATTTCAGTACCTAGGAATCTAGTGATCTGTCTGTATATGTAACTAAGTAGGTGCAGTACTTTATATGGGTAAACAGCTGTACTAGGGCGTTGCTATGGAAACTGCTTGACTCATGACAATTGTGTTAGTGATGAAGTCATTAGTGGTGTGAAACGTACTTTGAGGTTGTCAAGTGTACACTCCAGGAATATTTCAACAGTATTAGTGGAGCCTTTTCATTTGCATAATTTAGGCTTTCACACATGATCTCGTTATGGTGCGGGGAAATGGCATGCCATAACCATGGCACGGCTGTGCTCAACACAGGAGGATTGCTCTTATGTTGTTCTGTGGTGAAATGCAATTGGTTCTTCTGTGCAGAATAAAGCTCTCTGTATAACTGAGCCTTCTTCTCCTTGTCTTCTTCTTTTTCTTAAATAAAAAAAATTTTGAGGCATAGCACTGTTCAAAGGATGAACTGCTTAATCTTTTATGGTGCCAAGTTGACTTTGAAGGTCTGGACCTCTGTTGTTTCTTTTTCCTGCTATAGCTCTGTATTTACTCCAGAGAAACCACAAGTAGGTTCAGGATCATAGGGCCTACGTTTTCCTCATCTTAGCTTTTCACTATTTATCTCAGTTAGTGTGATTTTCTGTGCTATGAAGCTGAATGACTGTCTAATCCAGGGACTTTTCTTGGAGTCTTATGTCCTTTCCTCTAGTTCTAAGTATTTCAGACTGTGGAAAGCTTTTTTTTTTTTTTCTGCTGGCAGGGGGATACAAAGAAAACCTTAGCAGGTCTTTGACAAGCTGTCTGAAAGGACTCCACTGGTTTTTATGTACCCTCTGGCAGTAGGGTGCTGGCTAATGCTGAGATATTTATTCCTTTATATGTTCTGCCATTCTATGGGCTGTCCCTGAGCAGGCAGGAGGCAGGGAGGGACCATAGCTCTCAGGTCTGCTTGCTGGAGGCACAGCATCTCTGCCATGGCCCAATACCAAAGAGAATCTAATGTTTCCCTGAGTGACATATTATAATTCAATTTCCAAGAAATTAAAAGGGAAAGTGTAGTTACTCAGACTGCACGTACTTGTATAAGCATACACATAGATGCTAAAGATGTCACCAGTAGCAGGAGATCAATGCAAGAGCTCAAGATTGTCACCAAGATAAGTTAACAGACTACTAATACCAGACCTTGTGAGTTGATCTTATTTCTTTACAGTGTCTGATCTATTGAAATGCAAACTAATGCTGTATGTTCACTCTATATGTTCAGCCTAATACTGTATAATCACCAGCCTCTTATGTATTAATTACAGCTTAGCTTTACAATTGGGATGAGCAGAAAAGTAAGCATGAAATCAAAGCTGGATTTGATTAGCATACTTTGACAGGATCTTTCCTAGTCAAGGATATCTTTAATACTGTGTGTACATCTGCCTGAAAGGTAGAGGAAGAGACATTTTATCAGACTCTGGTAACATAACAAACTATTGCAAATCATCACTACTTTGAGGAGATTTGAGTTATTTGTATAGTTCAATGGCTTTCTGAATCAATTTGTTTTCCTGTCCAGTGCCCTCTGCTCCACCTGGAAAAAAAAAAAAAAAGTCTTCTTTTCCCCGTAGAAACAGTTGATTCTTTTTTTTTTTTAAGGATGACAGAACATCTTTCTTCTTCTTTCTGAAAATTTAATAAGACCTGTTTGTGTGTAGGCTAATGGAAAAAAGAATAGGACAAGCAGATGAGACTCCCTTGGTTTCACACAACCACTTCATATTGAGGAAGTAGAATATCCTTCAAACTTCATGTTGAAATTCTGCATTTCTTTCAAACTAGTTTTTTAAGCCAGATTTCACACATTCTTAATTGTTTTGGTTTTGTTTCCTAACAAACTGTCCCCTTAATATTTTGGATTTGTCAAACTAGAAGGTTTTGCATGGCTGATTCCTGAATTATCTTCCTTCCATCATGGCTTGGCTTTGCGAACGAA
>NW_010425009.1:0-22444 GCF_000710305.1 Buceros rhinoceros silvestris | reverse complement strand
CTGCGCGGTGGATTTTTTAGGTGAGGCGCAGGGTGCGCGGAACTGGCTCCACCCTTTACACCTGAGGTTCATCTGCCAGGGCCTGGCGAGCCTGGACGGTGACAGTGAAGTCCTTGGGTCGTAGGTTTGGTTAAAGTGTCCTTTTCTGAGATGGAGCCTTACAGGGCTAAAGGAGCTCCATCTGCCTGGGTTTGGGGTCAGAGTTGTCCTTCTCCTAGGATGGCTGCCCGAAGGCTGGTGAGCCCATCCTGCCCGTGGACACACTGTGTCTGACCCTTCAGCCGAGAACTGTCTGGCCTGGGAGACTCCACTGGAGGCACATGCCACCACCAGCACAGCTCTCAACCTCACAAGGGCACGCAAGCTCCTTCCCCTCGGCAAGGGGGTGCCCGTGAAAGAGTTGCTGCTCTACCTCCAGACATCACAGACCCGGGCACGGGGCGGCCGGGGCTGTCAAGAACGGGAGTCCTGGAGGACTCTTCCTTCCACTGCAATACAGAAAAGCTGAAAGCATCCCCAGAGTCCTTTATTATCATGGGAAATTTTATTACTTTCATAATAAACTGTGAACAAAAAAGGTGCAATTTGGGAATTATTCCTTCCACGATTCCTCATATGCTTTTTGTGTCAAATTGTCTACCTCATTTTCTTAGCAGCAGCAACAACAACAACACAGGCAGAAAATTTTGAGTGAGTTTTCAGCATCCTATACCAACAGTTCAATCCTATACAAACAGTTCAATTTAAGACCATAATCCAGGTCTTCTGGTACAGGACAATCACACATCAGCCCTAAAGGCAGTTTAGCCTTGACAACTATGGTGTAAGAATATGCAGTTTACAGAGAGCTGCTATGAATGGCCAGGCTCTAAATCTACTGTCATGAGAAGGAGAATTTAGCAGTCCATGGTGCCTCCATGCTCGCACAGACAGGGAAAGCCTGCAAGCTGTCAAGATCCCGCCATTAGAAAAAAATGGTCAGAAAACTGAACAGGCACTTGCCTGGTTGAAAAGTGTCTGTAAACCATTTTTATCTTCCGTGTGTTTGAAATTGCATTGGATATGCTTCAGGCCATGGACAAGAGTTTTTTCTGAGTTGTGGCTGGTTCTAATAAAGTTTTCATTATGGACAACGGCACATGTAACAGAAAACCCCTGCTTAGGTCTCAGTTGCTTGAAGACTAGGATAGCCCCATATTGGCTGCTTTTGAATGCCTGGCTGCTGTGAATGCTTGCTGTTGTCACTTCTGGGTGAAATGGATTTATTTATTTATTGGGTTGCATCCTGAATTGAAGAACTGGAAGAAAGAAAAAACAGGTTTGAACATCTTCTACTGTCCATCTAAACTTTCAAATATATTGACCAAGAAGTCAATGTCTTTTTTCCACCACAAAATGCTGTGAAAAAGTGAGGCAAACCAGGGAGCAACTCAGTGCTAATTTATTGTAGCTAACACACTTGATGTGAACTGAACCTACTCATTGGTGGCTGCTCCTTACACAGATACACTAGGATCTGCTACAGCTTCTTGCTGGCATAGTTTCATTCAGGCAACATCATCCTCCAAGTCACATTTTTGCCTTAGAGAGGTAACTGTAAACTCATTGAGCCAGCCAAAGCCTTTCTTGCTTCCTGGATTGAAGCTCTGTGGCAGGGAGGGTTTAGAGACTGGCTGTGGCTCTCCTCGCTTCCATCTATAATTGGCATTTCTTGCAAAAGCTTTACACCATATTTATTCACTCACATTCATATTATTTACAACATTTTTATTCATTCATAGACTGATATTTTTTCAGACCATTTTGAATTTGGCTTTGGTTTAGCACAGCCACAAACCAGGGTACAGCAAAGAGGAGAGACAATGGGTAAAAGGGAGAGAGACTCTGTTGTGATGGACAAGCAAGGGAAGCACTCCAAACTAAAGACTTCAGGCAGGTGTGAAATGACACTTCTGGCAGGTTTTTTCAGGCTTTCCCATCAATGAAAGCCTGATGGGTGAGTGGAAGTGAGCAGAGAGAATCTTGACCATCTTTGTTCAATCCTCCAGAGAACAGCTCCCTGCAGCACTGATGTGTATTTTTCTCCCTAGAAGAAGCAGCAGCAGAATGTTAACAAGCTTCATTTTCTGTTCCCAACAACTAGGAAGTGACCTTTGACCGCTTCCCTGGCTGTTTCTGTTCTTGATGCTGATAGAGCCAGATTTTCACGAGACAGACCTGGGTAATTTTCATGGCAGCCGCACTGTTGCAAACCAATTAGCAAACCAGCTTGATAGGGTAAGTCTGCGGAGATGCCCATGGCTACTTTAATAAAGTTTCTTGTGTATCAGTGTGATACTATTGATTTTTCTCCCTTTGGACCAAAAGACTAAAGTTCAAGCTCTGTAGCAGATAAAGTGAAAACCATGGAGATTCCATACCATGTATACTGATTTAACCTTTTGGAAAAAAAAAAAAAAAAATATAGGCAGGCTTCCTTCTGCTTTTGTACACACTACTTAACATTAATGCAAACAAAACTGTTGCTGCACTGATGATTCTGCTGGCCTAAAGGTCACTGTGTATTACAGACCGAGTCACCAGCAGGGAGCTAGGCGCTTTGCAGGGATACATAGCAAAACACGATTCCCACACGCAGAGGTAGACCAGGCAGGCATCAGACACACAGCAATGTTAGAAGTACAAAAACAACGAAACTGAGGGCCCCTGTGAAGTTACCACTGCTTAATGAGTTCCTGCCCATCAGTTAAGCCAGAATAGACATTGTGGGGGCTCTTAGCCCGCTGAGAGATGGTTTTAAGACACTTCGCCACCTTGTTGGCTTAAATCTCTTCCTTGGAAATATTTGGCACTTGGCTGCAAGAATGGTATTACAAGGAGAGTGATCCCAGCTGGATGGGAAGGAGAGGCTGCATCATGTCATTGTCATTTGACATAATGGATTGTCTGATTTTGCGGGAAAACAACTGGAGGTTGGAACTGGCTGAGCAGGGGAGGTGAGAGCTCAAGATGCAAGAGGCCTCTCCTCCAGATGAGGCAGCAGCACCCTGAAGCACCAACAACTCCGGCCCGTGTTTTTGGTTCTCGGTTTCTGAGTCATCTCTGTGTGGACTCAGTTGCTGTCTGTCCACAGGCTATTCTGTCCCACGGACCCCAAACATTCAGAAGTTGTGAGCCAGAGTTCACAGATTTTGAGAAAACTGGAGAGAACAATTACAAGGGATTTTATTTTCTTTGCCTTCTGTGGGATTGGAGGTTTTAAAACAGCCCTTTGTCTTCATCTTTAATCCACTTTGGTGAACACAGAATCTGTAATGTAGTTTAAAAAAAGAAGCGATGGAGCTTTCGTGTGATGTAGTGTTTTCACGACAGTTTGTGGGATCCCTCCCAAAACAGGCTGAACCCCAAACCACATTTTCCTTCACTTTTCAGTTGCAGGAATCCAAAGGAATCCAGAAAGATGCTTGCTTTGGACAAACAGGAACATTTTGCTCAATGTGAACCATTTATCTTTCATCCTGCTGTCTGAAAGCTCACTTGCCTGAGCTCTTTTCCAAGGAAGTGAATTAATCCTGTGTTCTAATGAGTGTTCCAGTAGGTAACTGGTTGGCAAAGTGCCAGTTTTACAATCTGCAATGTACAGTATGCAATGTTTAATGCCATTAATCATAATCATGAACTCTGTGGATTTGGGTAATTCCTATAAGATATTGGTTCCATAAACAAAAGTCAAATTGACAGCTGCCGAATAATCCTTCTCTATGTACTTCATTCTACCCCGTGGCTGTTTGCTGTGGATTACTTTCTGAAGTTTTGAGTGTGGAATGTCTCTCAGTGTGAATAAGCTCATAAATTTGTATCAAATATAATCTCGCCTTTGCCTCTGATGCTTTAAGTTTGGGATTGTAAAAAGCAGTGAATTGGCTCTATCGACTTCGTTTCACCTATGTTGTGAAGTACAAAGTGGGAATCATCTTTGAGCCTGTCCTCGATCTCTGGATTTGGTGGGAGGCTGCCATTTACAAAAGGCAGTGGAGGCTGCTTTCATTTCTTTTATGAGACAGAGAAAATTATTATAGCCTGTGGCATTTTGGTGAAAGGATTGCATACTTCTCGTGACAGGCTGCAGAGCTGTCTCTGCAACGAGGCATGCTACACGGGGAACGCAGGAAAAACAGACAGGCATCATTTATTCCACCTCCATTACTTGCATGCAGTATGAGAGCTGCCGGTTCAGCTGGAATTTGTGGGAAACACAGTATTCATCTGCTGCTTATGGAATAGCAAACTGTATGCCATCTGTACGTTAATCTGTGTAGGCAGTACACCTTTAGAGTGTGCCCCTCTGCTGAGGGTGCATGAACTAGCAGAAAGGTAGCTTCTTTAGGATTTTACTGAACATGCTGGCGAGGTAGGATATGAAATGATGTACTTGGTATACCTCACTCTAGATTTATTCTTTTGGTTTACAATTGCATCTCCACTCCCGAAATAGCCATGCATCAGTGTGCTTGGCACAGGGAGAGACCTCAGGATAAAATGGGACACTCTCCATCTCAACTTTGTTTTTCGCTTTGAACTTAATTTCTTCAAAGAAAAATCACTTGCATCTGCATCAAAATTGCAGACGATGTTTCCTGCCTATCATTTTGGATCTGACACTATGCACTGGAATAAGTTTTCTTTCCTGGAATGCTCCTTCATTTTGAGGTACATTCTGCGGTGGGGAGGCTTATCTGCTGAATTTCTCCAAAGAAGGCTCGGGAGTATCTGATGAAATATAGGGTATCCTGAAATGGTATTGAGAAGTCTTTATTTTGCAGGCTTCTCCTTTCTTCAGTTTCCAGGCAGGGCTTAAACCTTTTACAGATGTTCTTGGATTGATGAAAAACATATAAAGCTGTACTTGGACCTCCTACAAACAGGACAATGAGATGCTTGGAGCTGAAAGAGGAAAACAGCTATGGCTCTTCATAAATATAAATGTGTGGTGGCATTTGTTGACTATTGATTTGTCATAGTTGAAGACTTGAGAGGGTGCACAAGAACAGCACAAACATCTCAACCAACCATGACATGAACAACCATTTGCCCAGAGCACCACCTTTTGGTCAGGTGCTGTTTGCAATATGAGGGTAGTGTACCCATGTGAGATGAAATAGGAGACAGAGACACAACTCTTCTTTCTTGCTCCAGTGTCACGGTGTTCATCTATAGTGAAGATTATTGGTTTAGCGTAACTGAGTACACCAACATTTGACAGGGATCTGGGATCACTGGAGGTTAGTCCTTATGTGTAGTGATGCTTAGACACTAGAATAGAAATTAAGAGTGGTCGTATGATCCTGTACTGTTTTCAGGTTGTTGATGGACATGACAGAGGAGTGCTCACCAAGGGTTATATGTCTTTCCAAAGTCCTGGAAAGTCAGCACAAAGACAGTAAAGGGTTGAGAAATGGTGCAGAAGGCCACTTGAAATTGGTGGAACGGTATTTGTGATCCATCATCCATCTTGTGCAGTTACTGCGAGGCATTTGAGCCTTTCCTTTCAGGTTACCCAAATGGAGCATCCGAATCCCTAAAAGCTTAAGAGAAAGTCAAGGGAAGGTTGCCTTTAGCAGTGCATACATGACTTAGCTGTGTCACAAGGCAGTTGCTGTCTAGGCTGGCTCATTTCTTCTCAACTGCTACAAGCACTGGCAGGTCTTTTAGAAAATGTAAGAATATATTTTTATATGCTTGGATTCTCCTCTTCTATCACCACCAGACAGGTGCAAGCTAGACAGGTGCAAAAAAACCCTAATGCCTGCCAATAATAGCAAGAATAGGGAGTTTCTTGTGAAATCAGCTAGAGGTGGTGAACTTCAACATATTGGTTCCTTTTATATTGTTGCCTGTTTTTGCAAGTTTCTCGGAGGAAAATAATCAAGACAGAAAGCAGTTTAACTTTCCAAGTCATAAAAAGAACATAGATATATAGATAGCTTAGTCATTTTGCCAAGGCATGAAGCTTTCCATCAGTCTGAATTGAAGAGAGTAATCGCTCAATGTATGGACTTGTGCCAGAAGGCTGATACTACCAGAGCCTCAATTATGTGTGGCACAGAAAGGCAGACAATATACGAGGCTTAGAGATGGTGCTGGTGAGGTGTTTTCAGTCTTGTGCTCTATTTTGTATAGTGCACAGGGTAGTCCTCAGGACTTCAGATTTCCTAGCACACAAGATCACAGTGAATGGGATTAACCAAAAAGGAAATAGGAAGGAAAAATACGAGCACCCCTTCCCCTCTCCTTCCCCAAATTTGTCAAATTTTGTCAAAATTTGTCTGAGCGTTTCAGGGATGGACTCGTTCTGTAGATCTCTAATGTAAATTTCTTGGCATGTCCTGGACAACTTTTTTGTTCTCGTGGTATTTTCAGAACAATCTTGCAGGCTACCTTTGAATTCTGCCTGTTGTTCCTATGATTGAGTACATTGGATGGGTGAAGAAACATAGGGATGACAAATGCATCGCACTGCATGGAACAAGGCTGGTAACCCAGAAATCTCAGGTCCTTCCTTTGAAACTGCAGGAGCTGTGAAAATCAATTCTTCTGTGTCTTTATAAAAATTCCCTTCTTTTTTTCCAGAAAATAAATGTACTGCAGTATCTTGAAATATTTTAGTGCTGCAACACATTGCTATTGCTCACAGGAAACTCCTTGTGAATTCCCTTCTTCTCTCTTGTGCATCTTACCAGCTGAGTTTCTTTGCCAATTCCAAGGGTTGATTTTACCTGTGCCCACTAATGCTGCTCGAAGCACCAGCCAGAGGGGGCTCCAGCAAACACCTGACAAGGCAAGACTTTGTGGTTGCAGGACACCTACCTGCTGCCTCTTTTGATGTAAGAATAATAATAGGGCATTGATCTATTTTAGCACTGGCATTGTGCTTTGTAATTGCACTCTTCATACGGAATGGAGCGATCCCTAGACAGGCATTACATCCTGACGGACAGAGGAAGCATAGGCTGTTCTGCATCGAGAGCTGGAGCATGTATAAATCATGGGAATCCATATGAAATTAAATGGTTGACCTCTGTACAGTTCAGAGACAGACTTCCCAGGCCCTGCCAATCTACCAAGACGGATTTCTGAGCTGTCACTTGAGTTCTTTGAAAGCAACCTCTTTGACAGTTAAAAGGAATTGGCAGAAGAGATGTGGGGAGTGTAGCTTCCAGATTGATGAGGTATTTGAAAGAGAGCAAGTTACACATGTAGGTTACTTACATTGCCTTGCAACACAATGGCTGACTCACATTTCTTGCCTTCGGCTTCACAGGGTGCACAAGATTTGGGGATTTGCTTTTTCACTTTGGAAAACCGCAAACTGGAGCACTAATTATGAAGGCATGGTGATGAAGGGATGTAAGCCTGAGCTCTGCAAGAACTTACCAAGAAAGAAAGCAGGCTTCTCTTTTCCCTAGAGAGACCCTGCCTTATTTTGCTGTCAATTCAGATTCTACAGACTGCCTCTTAGGTGTCATTGACTCAACAAGGCAAGTTTCTTGCTTTTGGTTTGGTTGGGTTGGGTGGTTTTATTTTAAAATAAATTAAAAAAAAAAAAAGGTGTCTCTTCATACCTCAAGCAGATTAAAAACAAACTCTCAAAACTGGACATTGGGTAAAACAATCCATATTCTGAAAGGATGGAAATTGTTGTGCCAGGCCTGCCTTCACACATGGATTGAAAAGAGACTAGAAGTCGTCTTTCCAGAGCTCTAAGGCAGTTTTCACTCTGTATGTAGTTTCATTGGTACTTGTAAGATCCGGAGTTGTGGACAACCTTACTCCACAAGAGAAGCAGGATCCAGTCCTTCCTCCTGCAATGTAGTTCTAACAGCATTAGTTCCGATTAACATTTTGGACTTGCTGAATTTTGTCTTGTCACATCCAGGAAATACAAAACAAATTAATCAAAGCTCTCTAAAGGTCAGAAGAGAGCAAATGCAGCATGGCCCCAAAGTGGTTGTTGTCTTGATGCTCTTCTCTCTTCAGGACAATTTCAAGGTAGCTCTGGTCATTTCGAAAGCCCTGCAAGGGATCAGTTCAAGTGTTTTGAGTGACAACTTCAGCTTGAATGATCATATCTGTGAAAAATGCGGCTGTCGACTTGAAGAATACAGCTGCATGGAAAACAATTTTCCTCTCTCATGAAAATGGGAATATAAAAGTAATTTTTGTTGCAAAAATGAAGATAAAAAGTCAATCTAGGGATAGTTTCATGGACTGAAAAATCCCAAATGGTATTTCAGCACAGGTCATCTCGAACTTTTCCTTGTATTTATTTAGTTTTACCTTTTTCATTTTTGCTAATGTGGTTCCTTCTAAAAATTTAATTATTGTAACATTCTTTCCGCTTGAGAGAGAAGAGAAAAACGAAAAAAAAGCCTGATAAAATACTGCTATCTCTAGTTGAATGTCAGATTGTGTGGGCCAGGAAGAAAGCTTTCTTGGCAAATACCTAAGCCTGAATTCACTTCCAGAAGGGAGCAGGTCAGCCACAGTGTTTGGAAAGCGAAAAGAAATATCTCCTTTTCTCTAATCATTGCTTTTTTGGTAGGAATTGTGAGGGCTCTGAGGGAAAGATCTCTCCCTGTTTGAGTAAGAAGGTATGATATAACGGAGATGGGCTACATGACTGCCATAAAGATGTCACAAACAGACACATCCTCTGATTTTTCGTTTCCAAAATCTTGTTCTTATGGCTGAAAGAGAAACTAGAGGAACAATGGGAGCAATCAAAGAGAAGAACTCAAGGTCAAAGGAAATCCTGCTATGGATTGCATTACATTAGGGTTTCACCCTGTACTGCTGTATGTATCTCTGAAATCTCAAGGCATCAAGGTAGCATTCACTACTCCCACATTACACGTGGAAAATTAGGCACACATTTAATCACTGCTGTCTATGACTTGGACCAAGAAATGAGGAACAGTGCAGGGATTCTAATCTGTGACTGGATTGAAAAACATGTTTCAATATTTTTGGCCAAGAGCAGTAAGATCTGCTCTTGTTTAATTCACTTCCAAGTAACAAATTTTCTCATTTGGAGAAATTTCTTTTTCTTGGTAGTTCATTCCTCAATTATTTTCTTCTCTCTAGAGACTTAGTAGAATCCTTACCCTCTGCTGGTCTTTGTTAGATCTGGACAAAATATTTCTGTGAAATAAGAAATTATCTGAAAATTTTGTCCAATACAACATATACCAATGAAGACGTTTTTTTAAGGTAAAAAATTTATATATTTCCAAAGCTGCAAAATAATTTTTTACAAATGAGTTTTAAAAAACTAGAAGTTTTTTTTTATTAAAATCAGTTAATTCAATAGCAACTTGCTTTCCACGAAAAAAAAATTAAAAAAGAAAAATTCAGGTACTGACACAATTAGGGAAAAAGGAAAATAATCCAAAATATTTTTTTTCTCTAAACTCAGAAAAACTGCCTTGAATCTGAATAAATATTCTTTTTCCCAAAATCTTCTTGTTTCATCCTGGGGTGTTTGTTGGGTTAAGTTTTTTTTTTTTTCATTCCACTAAGTAGGCCAAAGTATTTTCCTTTGGCTTGACTTGAACTGTTTTTTTTCCTTCTGATTTTTCCTTAAATCCATCATTCCTACTATGGCTTGCAGGCAGAAAGAACAATGTCAGGTTGGCAACATCTGATGTCTGATCTGAGACACCCTCTCCACAGGGTCTTCTCTTCGTACCCTCTTCTGCCCCTTCACAAGAACAAGTTAAAAATAATAATGGCCACCAGTTTATTCTGAATATCACTAGGGCTTTGTTCTTGTGGGTTTAGGGTTTTAGTTTGGTTTTGGTTTTGGTTTTGGTTTTGGTTTTGGTTTTGGTTTTGGTTTTGGTTTTGGTTTTGGTTTTGGTTTTGGTTTTGGTTTTTGTTTTGGTTTTGGTTTGCGGCGTGCAGTCTCTGTAGGCTTTTTTTCAGCAAATTAATGGCCATGTGGGGGGATAGATGATTATTTTTTCCCCTCATTGTCAAATGTCTCCTATGCCTTATTATTGTTTCAAAGCTCTAAAGCCTAAAACTGCATTTTTATGACTCCAAATGACCTTCAAAATTCGAGACAAGGCTGACTTCTGCTTGATTGTAATATTTTGGATCATTAATTTCACTAGAGATATTCCAATTGGTAATTTTATTAAGTTTCAGAGCATAACTACTCTTAATTCTGTGTTTTAAAGTATGATGGGCTGTATGCTCAACCAGCACAAATCAGCATAGCTTTAATGACTCTGCTGCATTACTCCACACTAGCTAAGACTATGAGTGTACGTTCTTTCTCCCTGTTTGGTTTCAGCCACTGTTTAATACCCACAAATAATTCTTGCATATTAAATATCTCTAACAGTTGATTAAGATATTTTTGTTGAGAAAGGCCAGATGGTCTAATGGATGGTGTGTTACTATTACCCTTCTTGTCAGAATCAATTTGCAGAGCACCGGTAACATATGACCACTTTATAAAACTATAGTGGGATCCTATGACATGATGCATTTGTTCCACATGGGATGGGTCTCCATGGTTGTGCAATGACTGCCCATCCAACCCCGGGGGAATCACCTTTCAGTGGGATGTAATGAGCTACACCATGCTCTCATTTTGCTTTATGTATTATTCCTACACAATTTAAACACTTCCAAAGCCTACAGCATTATAGGTTCTGGTCACCTCATAGTTTTTGCACAAGAGGTGGAAAACCAAGGGACAGAGAATGTGAGAGACATCTGAAAAGAGAGGGGGAAAAGTTCAAAGCAAGGATTTTGATGAACAGCTCCTACATTTGCAGTGAATGTCCTAATCAGAGGTTGTGGGGCATGTGGAGGGCTGGCCTTTCATCATCTGGTCTGCTGGAACCTTTGTGCTGTATTTCAATAGACAAACCGTGCCCCGGCAGTTCAATGCTGCCTGAGAGCTGGAACGCTCCTGCGCCAGCCCCAGCTCCCATGATTAACTATTTATCCAACATAAAACATCACCCGCAGCAGAGAGCTGGAGAGTGTGGAGGAGGGACTGAGCGTCTCGCCACCAGGCAACCCACAGAGCATCCTAATTAATTCACTGACCTGGGATACCCAAGTTCAAATTGTCAGCAGCAGAAAAGGAAATTGAATTGGACTTCTCACAGCATAGGTAAATATCCCAGCCCTTGACTGCAAGGGGATGGAAGACCACTCCTGTAGCCTACAGTTACACTTGGTGAAGTTCACCTCATCCTTGCACTGTTTAACAAACTTGAAAAAAACTAATAGATTTGGGCAAAATTTATTCGTTCTGAAAGGAAAAACATCACTCATCACTGCCTCATTTTAAACATCTTGAGCGCTGGTCCAAAACTTTCATACTAGTCAGGATTTCTGCCCAATATTTCTGTCTTTGTTAAAGCTGGTATTTCCTAGCACTAATAAAATTTTTTTTCAGATTATTTAAAATGCATTCCCAAATCTAATCACTGCAAAGAAACCTACAGAAATTAACGTTCTTAATATCGCTGTGTGACCAACACATTCCTCATAAAGACCATTCTTATAGTCTAGTGGAACACAGCTTACAGGTTTCTGAAGCTGATAGCCTTCATACAGAGAAATGTATCTTGGAAGAAAGTTGAGTGGTCATAGAAACCTTGCAGATGTGGTTGAACTGGCCAATTTGGCCTGATGAACCAATGTTTCATGTTCAGGGTTGATGGGTTCAAATGACAATGGATAAATTTCTCTCCTTGTCTCTGTTAACATTACCAGGTGTTGGCATCTTCACTGACGGTGGTGCCTCCTGACCAGCGAAATGTATAGGTTTTGTATATGTACTGGATTTAAGACTAGATTTCCTTTCAGCTAGAGATCTCAAAGCATTTTACAGAACACTATTTCAGCAGATAGTTACTAGTGTGGACAGAAAGAGTTAAAAAACTTTCATTCTGAACCCCGATGTTGAATTTATAAAGCTTCTGCCGTTGTTGAGATTTCATGCTGGCCATAGTCTGGAATGATGAAGAATTTACAATTAAAGTTGATGATCTGGAAAATAAGAAGCAATTTCAAAACTACTTTATCTGAAGAGAATCTGAACTTACAAAACCACTTAGAATCCAGTGCCTCATTCCTCTTATCTCAACTGATTTGGGGTTAATCTGTAATTCTGCAAAGAGATTACTGTGAAACAATATTTCTTTTAAAAAAAAAAAAGCAGTCTGCCTCTGTCTATAGCCAGGCTGGTTAGAAGGGAAAGTGTAATTGGCTATAGGCAGCCAGAATGTGAAATAAATTGAATTTCCAAGCTGGAAGAATTTGCTTTGGTTAAGGAAGAAGGTATTTCGGGGTTTCAAAGTACTAGTGAAATTTGCAGCTTACACCAGCATTTGCTAGACTAATAGGAATACAGAAATATTGACTGCTGGAGAATCGAAGAAAAATTAGAGCAGAACTGGGAACGGATAGACTCTTCTGCAAAACCATTGACATTGTAATGGGCTGAATTGTCAAATGTTCCCTTCCCTCTAGTCCTGTTCTTTGTAAGTCATTCCCCTGTTTACACCACTGGTACTTTCTGATTTGATGCCCAGCATATTGCTGTCTCTCTGGCAAGTCATGATGAACAGTCTGCAACCCATAAATGATAAAAAGTGTGCATGTCACTAGTTCTCTATACTCGATGAGAGAGCTCCAAAGAAAACACAACTTTTGCCCAGTACAGACATTTGAGGGTCACTGGCTCATATTACATTTCGTTTGGGCCTGTGTTTGCATAGCCCCTAGCTCAGTGATAACTTCAGTTAATCAATTGTTTGGCTCCTAAATGAAAGGTAACACTTGTGGAGAGGGTCTAACTGAAAGGGCAGATGCTTCAAGCTCCCAAGAAGTGAACCATCTCCAATCTAGAAGTCATAAGGTTGTATTAACAGAGGATGGTGTAGAGATTAGTCACGCTGAAGGGGATGGCACAGCTCTACCCCAAGGTAACTTGTCAACTGGAGCTGTGCTGTAACCACCTGTGAACAGTGTGGGTGAAGTCACCTCGCTTTATCCACATCTGACCAGGTGAATGCTCTACCAGAGTGCAGTGTTTCAGCCTGCTGAAGTGAAGGAGACTGGGGGTAAACACTGAGGGAAAAAGAACAGGGTATCTAAGCTAAAAAGTGACATTTATATAAGAAATAATAGTCATAAATGGCTACACATAACTTGGATTATTATTTGCCTACGGATGTCCTGGGCTATTGAGTTTAGCCTTTACTACTACAGGTATCTTATATACTTCAATGCATAAACTTAGCAAACTTCCCTTTGCTTCATGAAGAGAAACATCTTAAAAATGTCTGGGGTTTGCCTTATGGTTCCTTTGTTTTATTGCCCTATAACTTTTTGCATACTTGCTCCATCTCTCTCAGACATGTCTTCAGAGTACTTCTCTCCAGTAACACTTCATTTTCTCCACTAGAGATAACTCCTCCTTTTGCAAACCATTAGATCATATTTGTCATTCCACAGCTTCAGCCTATGATCACCTAGTACCCTTAGGCCATCACTTCCTCAATCGTTTCAAATGACGAGCTCTCAAATTATCAGAATATCAAAATATTGAGATGCTGCCCTCAGGATTCATGATTTTGGACTGTGTTGTTAAATGATATGATACTCCATTCAATCAGGTTTCCAGGCTCATGCCGTGTCTCTACCACCTGCTGACATTCCTCTGCGTTAATGGTGAAAGATGGTGTCCTCTGCCAGCGTGAGCAGAAAGATGAAGTGAGGTCCAAAAGTGTTGTCTCACTCCAGAACAATAATATGACTTCCAGTGTCACATCTTGCTGTGTGCTCTTTAGCCACTCACTCTCCTACCCAATGATTTCCTCTATAATTCTCCACCTTCACCACATGGCTAGATTGTGTCTTACTTAACGCTTTATCAAATGTTGTAAAACCATCTAAACAAATGAGGCTTTTCACATCTCTGTTGTCTAGAAAATCAGTTAGATTTGTCTAGAAACCCAGGAAGCTATTAGAACAGTCTGGCACAACCTGGTCTTCTGTGAATACGTCTTTAACAGATAGGTTTCTGAACCATCTAAACACTGACCTTTTGCCACAACCTTCACATTGGCACTAGGGGAACATAATTTAAAGATGCTGTTTGATGCAATGGCAAAAGAGCCTGTTCATTACAACACATCATGAAATTAGAGGAGTGATAAGGTATCAGGGGAGACCTTCCTGCTCCTGACATGAAAGGAGGTTGTAGCTAGTTGGGTGTCAGTGTCTTCTCCCAAACGGCACACAATAGGAGAGGAAATGACCTCAAGTTGTGTCAAGGGAGGTTGAGGTTGGCCCCGAGGAACGATTTCTTCCCCAAAAGGGTTGTCATGCCCTGGCCCAGGCTGCCCAGGGCAGTGGTGGAGTCCCATCTCTGGAAGAGTTTAACAGATGTGTTGATGTGGTGCTGAGAGACATGGTTTGGTGGTGAGTGGTGGATTAACAGTTGAACTTGATGTTCTTAAACGTTTTTTTCCAACCTAAACGATTCTATGATTCTGTATTGTATTTCTCGTATAGAAAACAAAGTCGTCACCAATTCCAGTAACATTTGTTGTTGCTGTGTTTATTTCCGATATTGTAGAAAGTGTAAATATACTTCATGACCACAGTAACCTTCTGAATGCTTGTGTTAACAAATAAGAAACCGAGTTCTCCTCTTCCACTGGTTTTCTTCTCATGAGGTCTGGTCAGACATTTAATTAGCGTAGCATGTTGGATCTGTTCTCGGCTGATTTCTGCAGTAGCTGGCCTTTACATCTGCACTCAGTGGGTGTTAAACAGCACAGCTCTGATATGCCGTAATTTACAGTGAACTTTCACAGGTGCAAATGATTATAGGAGGTACCAGAGATCAGAACATTGGCCCATCTTTGGAGAGAAGGCAGATTAGCAGCTGGTATGTGTCCAAGTGTCTTCCTAAATCAAATGTCCGCACTGTATTGGAAGAGATGGGATGCAACATGGTGGTTTATATTGCAAGACCTTCGGTTTGTTCTGCTTTTTAAATATGTTTTTCAAGCACACAGGATTCCGTAGAGAGGTGTACACAGCCACAAAACTGCCACCTGGGTGTTCATGAACTGCAAACAACCAGGTTAGCACCGCATAATGGGTTGAACTAGATGAGCTTTGTAGATCCCTTCTGTATGGATTGTCTAGCTCATAGTTTCTAAACAAGTTTCCATAATGTCTAGCACATGCAGGCCGCTCAGAGAGGGTTGTAAAAGCGACCCAGCCTTGGACTGCCTTGAGAACTATCTGTGCAGAGGCCACCCATGGGGAGCTGTACAGATAGCTCAGCCCCGAGTTGTCCATTAGCTGTAGACCAAACAGGGCAGTGCTGCATCATTAAAACAGAATCATTTCGGTTAGAAGAGACCTTTTAGGTCCTCGAGTTCAGCCATTCACCCTGCACTGCCAGGGTCCCTAAACCATGTCCCTCAGCACCACATCTACACGTCTGTAAAACACTACCAGGGATGGGGACCCATCACTGCCCTGGGCAGCCTGTTCCAATGTATGATGACCCTCTCTGTAAAGCAATTTTTCCTCATAACCAATCTAAATCTCCCCTGGAACAACTTGAGTCTGTTTCCTCTTGTCCTATCACTTGTTTCTTGAGAGAAGAGATCGACCCCCACCTCACTACAACCTGCTTTCAGGTAGTTGTAGACAGCAATAAGGTCTCCCCTGAGTCTCCATTTCTGCAGGTTGAACAACTCAAGTTCCCTCAGTCACTCCTCATTCCTCAGGACTTGTGGTCTATACTCTTCACCAGCTTCATTGCCCTTCTCTGGACATGCTCCTGCACCTCAGTGTCCTTCTTGGAGTGAGGGGCCCAAAACTGGATGCAGTACTCAAGGTGTGGCCTCACCAGTGCTCAGTAAAATGGGACAATCCCTGCATTGGTCCTGTTGGCCACAGGATTTCTGATACAAGCCAGAACACTGTTGGCATTCTTGGCCACCTGGGCACACTGCTGGCTCCTCTTCAGCTGCTGTCGCCAACACCCCCAGGTCCTTTTTTGCTGATCATCTTTCCAGACACTCTTCCCCCTTCCTGGAGTGTTGCAGGACATTGTTGTGACCCAAGTGCAGGACCCAGCACTTGACATTACCAAACCTCAGACCACAGGCTTCAGCCCATCGATCCAGCCTGTCCAGATCCCTCTGTAGAGACTTCAAGCAGATAGACGCTCTTGCTTAATATGATGTTGTCTACAAACTTAACTGAGGGTACACTCAATGCCCTCATCTGGATCAATGATAAAGATATTAAAGAGAACAAGCCTCAGAACAGAGCCAAGGAGAACACAACTTTTGACTCACCACCAACTGGATTGAACTTCATTCACCATCAGTCTTTGGGTCTGGCCAAGCAGATAGTTTTTTAATCCAGCCAAGAGGGCACTCATTCAAGCCACGAGCAGGCAGTTTCTCCAGGAGAATGCTGTGGGAAACAGTGTCAAAGGCTTTACTAAATTCTGGGTAGGCAATGGCCACAGCACTTCCATGTTGTCTTGTCATAGAAGAAGATCAGGTTAGTCAAGCAGATCCTGCTTCTCATAAACTTGTGCTGACTGGGCCTGATCACCTGATTGTCCTGTATGTGCCTCATGGTGGCACTCAAGATAATAATTCAAAGAATTGGAAGCTGAGAGGAGACTTAAAAACAGTCACCAAAAATTATTCCCCTAGTCTGAGTCCAAACACAGTTGCCTGAGAAAGTAAGAGGAAAAGAAGCTGGAAGGTTGCAGTGTTGGCTTTAGCCAACAACATACAGAAGTGATCATCAGCCATGGGTGGATAAAGGAAGATAAAGGAAAACTCCATTACACTGCCAAAGATAAGCATTCCCAATGGTATAATCCACCCAGTCATAGTCTTGCCCACAGCCACATAGGTCAGCGGATAAAATCTCTAAGATTTGAGTTAGGAATTGGGAGTCACCTCTCCAACACTACATCTTTCCTGTATGGAGACCTTTTCCCTTTGGTCAGAACACTGGCCAATGTCACTTTTCTGGGATTGAGAGCCCTTACCTGGTTGTTAAGTGAATATTTAACATGCTGTAAGGGGAACATTTGCATTAGCATTGAAAACATTGCAGATCAGGAGGGACAGGGCTCTGAGCAAGCTGCTCTAGTTGCAGATGTCCCTGCTCGCTGCAGGGGGGTTGGACTGGATGAGCTTTGAAGGTCCATTCACACCCAAACCCTTCTATGATTCTATGATTCCTTTGCTTTTCTTGGTTTTGCCCCAGGTACCACTCACATTTTCAGCCCAGCAGATAGGCATATTTCTGGGTAAAACCCTTTGGTTTTAATTACAATAATAACTACATCCATCCTTATTATTTGAGCTCTGAATCTTACTTTATTCACAACATTTAGCCTGCTTTTTAAAATGATTCTTGCTTCCAGGAGGTATATTCAGTGTGAGTCAGTCAGAGCTTATTTTACCAAATAGCTACTGTCAGCTACCAACCAGCATTATGAAAACTGTGGTTTCATTTGTATTCCGCCATCGGAGACAGAATCTTTGAAGTCCTGAAATTGTAAGTATTATTTACTTTTTTATTAGGATAATAAATAATTTGATTGAACACTAGTTGTAAAAGACTTGGAGACCTTGGCAGGCCTCCAGGCTAAGGATGAGTCTGGGTTTCGTGGCCACTCTGTGGTTCCAGTAACAGATAACCAGATACAGACTTACAGCAAGAAAAGTCTAGAATGTGATTTTTGGAGGAGCATGGTGAAGTTTGTGTGAAAGCAAGAATTCTTTGGGAACTTTCTGACCTGAGATGTTAACAAGGTTTCACCACAAATTGTCTTCCTTTTCTCTGGAAAGCAGTATGTGTGCCCATAGAGGGACATATTAAAGAAAGTTTGAAAGAGTGGAAAAGCATAGAAAATTTCCCTGACCACCCATTTATTCTGCTTTCTGCAGTCCTCTTCCTGGACTGCTGTCTTTGGCTTCTTCTGTACCTCTGCTACAAGGATGGATGCAGCTATACTGTTTTCAAGCACTCATTACAAAACACGCACTCTCCACCAGATCTAGTGTAGATCCCTCTTCATCCTCTTGCTGCTTTGAAGCTGATCTCATTTGTGCCCAGAGGGCTTGTTGCAGAAGCCAGATAAAAGATGGAAGACAACTGCAAGACTGCACTTGGCTCCTGCTCCCCTGCAGCTCCAGGGGAAATCGTAGCCACAAGATGTTACAGAGGTTGAAAGAAACGGGCCAAAGTCAGGGAGGTGGTCTCTCTACTGCTTATTATTGGAGATAGGACCACCTATAGAAAAAAATTGTTCTTACACTGTCTCTTAAATGCTCCTTACTAGCTCCCATTAGGAAAGGGAAAATGGATTTGAGATTTGTTCCCCCTTTAGCGGGGATTTGAGACAGAGCAGAGAAGCAGTGAAGTGGCCCTGTCAATGTCTCTGCAGCCCTGAAACAGCATGAAGTAGCCATGAGGATGTGACTGAGCCAAAATATTCTCTCTCCTTCTTTGCTGACTTCAGGTATCACCAGAAATCGTGACTGAGAGAGTTTAATTGTTGCTCTTCACTAGTATATGGGATGCCAAACATTTCCTATGAACTCAGAACTGTAAATTAAGGTGGTAAGAGCTGTTTCATTAATGACATTTTAATAGAAGCCAATGTCATTATAACTATCATAAACTGTCAGCATCTTTACTTTCATAAAGTGATTCAATCATACTGATTTTACTAATGCTTAGTCTCATTTCCAGTCAAGTGTGTGAAGAAACCTCTATTAACTGCAGATGAGATAGAATTGTACTGAAGTTGGTCCAGGCCGGTCAGACGAGTTCTTTTATGTGTTTTTGCATGGGTTATTAGAAAGGCAACAACCCCGAGTAACTTGCAGATGTTAAATTATAGATGTTTCACACAGGAAGTGAGAGAGCTAGGGGAAGGAATTTCTTATCTATCTATCTGAACACAACTTAGACATGGACATAGCAGGTACATACAAAGATTAACTTTAGCCTACTTTGACCAAAATGTTTTTTGTGTCCTTTAGGGAACACATACAATCAAAGAACTGCCAAGGTTGGAAGGGGCCTCCATACATCATCTAGTCCAACACCCTCCTCAAGAGCAGGTTGCTCAGGACTGTGTCCAGTTAGGTTTTGAGCATCCCCAGCAATAGAGTGCCTGGAATTGTTCCTCCCCAGGGACAGGAACTGGGCACTTCCCATTGCTGAGCTTCGTTGGGTTACTGCGGACCCACTTCTGCAGGCTGTCCATGTTCCTCTGAGTAGCAGCCCACCCATCTAGATATCAGCTTCCTAGTTTTGAACTTTCTCAAGACATGTTGGGTCCCATTGTCCAATTCATCAATGAAGATGCTAAACAGTATCTTCAGCCCAGCATAGGTACCCCCGGGGTACACCACTAGTGACTGGCCTCCAGCTGGACTTTGTGCTGCTAACTGTAACAAGTACCAACAAAGCCCCACAGAAGGTAATTCAGAGTCGGCATCTTGGAGGGTCTTTTCTCTGGAGCTTCACAGCTTTCCTTGCAAAGGGATGGTAACTCCAGCAATGCTACCGCTTGCTGAGATTACCATAACATTTTACCCGCTTCAAGCACTATTTCATCACAGTAAAAAGAAAGCACCAAAGGCCCGTGTACACACGAAGCAGTGGTAGCAACTGGTCCTGCAAATGGCAGGGACCAGAGGGCAGTGTCTCCTAAGACAAGACCCGCCATCTCTTCATTTTCCATTGATAGCAAGACCAAGAGTGAAATAACCTGTTTTATTCCAACATTTTTTAAATATATAGTCATACTGTATCACCAAGAAACACACCCCCAAAAAAAAGAACCACAGGTGACATGTTTTTGCTGCTGAAAAAAAAAAAAAAAAAAAAAAGTCACGCTAAGGTAGACACATTAGAAAACCCATATGTTTTCTCAAAAAATATTTTATTTCAATTATTTTTTAATCAAAGGAGATTCTTTTAGTTTTGGAACATCCTCTCCAGATGTCAAAAAATGGAAAATAAAGCCGGGTAAAAACCTTCCAGAACTTTTTCAGGAAGAAAATTTGCAGTGAGGAAAAATGTTATTAGTGACTTTTTGGTGAAGCCATTGGTCATTCTGCCTATGGGGCTGTGGTGTCAACTCCTCATCTGCAGAGAGCCGGTGGAATCAGCCACATATCAGTGACCTCCCTGAAGATGTGAGAAAGGTGAGGGCTCCTTGCTGCAGTGCGCGCTGGAACCCCTCTTTTTCCATTCACTCAAACAAATCTAAACATTCATATTTAATTTTTGCCTCATCTTCAATCCCCCCAGGAAGCAAATATCCCTCGCCTTATTCTCCCATGACTCATCCACAAACCTTCCCCCTTCTAAACTATTTTATTTTGTCTTGTCTCATACTTGTTTATCTTGGGAGAAATCCTAACCTCACTGAAGTCAGTGGCAAAACTCCCATTGACTCAAACAGAGCCAAGATTTCTTCTTTTGTCTTGATGAGATTGTGGGTGTGTTTTCTTTGAATACACTTAATCTTGTCCTGATTTGATTGTAGGTTTTGGATAAGAGCCATGGTGCGTTTCTGTACATTGAGTATAAGCATTTGCCATTCCATGAGTCTTAAAGAATAATTAGTATGAAAGATTTACAGCAGCAGTTCAGGAAGGTGTGGATGGAGGCAAACGAAGGATATCAAACTATGAAGGCAGAGACCACAGAGAAGAAAACATTGCTCCTATTACTCAAGTTTCAGGGCTTATAAAGCACATCCACAGAGTTGTAGTGCACTGCAACAACTATGGCAGGGAAATGCTGATGCCACAGAAAGCAAAAGGGCCTGGGTGACTGCAATACAATAATAACTCAGACAGGCTCAACATGAGGGAAAAGCAGCTCCCGCGCCAACGAGCCAGTGCTTCTACCATTCCAAAGGCAAAGAAGAAAGTGTTGGTTAGCAGCAGTAAATTCAAACAAAAGAGCCCACTAAAAAGTAGGAAACTGAGGCACAGGGCAGGAGGTTTGTGTTCAGCTCTGCCTCTTCACAGCACATCTGTCTGGAGGCGGCAGCCTGGTAGAGACAGCCCTGGCAGGCAATGCAACTCTGCAGCATTGGGGGGCAAACACAGTCAGTCCAGCGCCAGATGGGGGTGATAGTCTCAACTTCCCTCCTGGCATTCTCTGCCCTTGAATGGGAAAAGTATTCTCTTCTTTCCTTACTTCGTTTGGGATCAGAACTGTCTTTTGCAAAGCTCCTTTCTTTCAGCGTAGGGAGTGACTTCTCAAAAGATAAGCAACTCTTCAATTGCCAGCACCATCCTAGAGGGAAATGGCAGAAATTTGTTTTCTTGAGGCCTTGGAAATTTGACAGAAGACCATGTGGAGAGGGTCGATGAGCTGGGTGGAATAGCTAGAAATGTCTATTCTGGTTTTATATGTAAAGGTCTGCAAACTTCACAACCTGCCAAACTAATGTACAGTGGGCGTTGCTGCCAACAGCTGTTAAGGGCTTCTGGAGTAAGTAACAATTCTAAAACCTCTACCATCTCTCTGCATGCTCCAAGGTTTCTAGAAGTGAGCAGAGCCAGTCTCAGGACTTTTTGCCCAACAGTATCTTATGGAGAAAAAGTTACTCCTCTCCTGGGAAAAGACAGAGATTTTGTAATGTGTTAAGCACATCCTCATGCCACAGAGGAGTACACTGGGTGTGTATATAGAGGAGTCACCGCTTCAGAGCTTTGTTCTGTTTCGTGTCCAGCATGACAGATTTTTTTTGAAGGCTCTTCATTTATTACAGCTAGCGTTAATGATACCAGAAGTGTGACTTGATCAGGAAAAGATTTGGCGCACTTCTCTCAACCTGATTTATCCATTGTCTTTTTGACAAGGTGATCTTGAAATATTCAGAATTGATGACTATTACCTGCCAGAGTTTAAAACTCCCCTTTTTAAAATCTAATTTTGTTCCATGCTTCATATTCAAGAAATACTTGTTGTTCTAGGCTGTGCTTTCCAGGTGTTGTCAAAATACCAAGACAGAAGACGGGTCTATCAGACAAAGAACAAATCTGCTCCATAGATCACAAGGTCACTGGCCAGACCAAAACCCTGGACTGTATTCCAGTATCTGGCAAGTCCTAACACTGTGGAAATCACTCATAACTTATCTGATACTTTCAGATTTTTATGTTTTGCTTTGACTTCCATTGGAAAAATAACATTATTTAACTAATATTATTGATTTTTTTCTTCAAAAACCTCTTCAGCTTCTATAGTCTTCAAAAATCCATTATGCATTCTGAATATTTCAGTTTCACAATGATATTAATTTATAAATATATAAATA
>NW_010425008.1:29505-47618 GCF_000710305.1 Buceros rhinoceros silvestris | reverse complement strand
GCTGCCGGTGGGGGTGCGGCTTAGGGCCGTCCCTCTCGGCCCCGGCCCCACCCCCTCCTCAGGTGTAAAGGTCGCTCCGCCCGCTTCCTCCGTCCTCCTTCGTCCACGGGTCTGGAAGAGCTTCATCCGCCGTTAACGTTAAGCAGGTGAAGCGTCGCCTCTCAGGCGTTCTCCTGCCAGACCACCCAGGAGCTGCCGCGGCGTGCCTCTGTGCCGGGGGTAGCAGAGCTCGGCCCCATACGAGGGCAGCTGGTAAACCCCCTGAGCGGAACCGGGCACAACAGTTTCCTTTACGGTTCTCTGCACTCTGTCCAATGGCGATAAAGGCTGCGAAAGGTAACGTAACCCCAGCACTCTCACCCTCCGCCACAGAAGAGATCATAGAAGGTTCCAAAGACCTTACTTGAAAAAAATCTTCAGAGTTATGAGACAAGTGACAACACTTGTAGAAGATTACACGCTATTTCCCCAGGGAACCAAACCACTTGTAAACCTATTCTATTAAATTTACTCCCCAACGTGTCTGGAGGTCAGCTGAACTAAAATGAGTCTCATGACACAGCATCACTGTGATCAAAAAAATAACGGCATTTTTTGTGTCTCAGCATACCAGAAACAAAAGTACTGTACAAAAATTCTACTGATACTCTGTCATGGGGTAAAAGCATAATTTTTCCCCTGCCTCCCTCCTCATCTCCCTACAGTTTGGATGGCTACAGAAAAAAGCAGTACTGCAATTCAGTACATGCCTTCTGAACATACTGAGTCTATCCTTGTTCACATCAAAACACTTTTTTCTGAAATGGAGTCTTAAAACCACTCCCTATAGCCACACTTGTCAGAAGGGATGGAAGAGAGGGCCTGCCCAGAACTCTCAGGAGCCTGAATGTATGTTGAAGTCGCAGACACTGTATCCTGCTGCCACGCTGCTGTACAGCCATAGCGCCAGGGTCCCGCCAACGCGCCAGGGTCCCGCCAACTTGCTGCTTCCTGTCATTTCTTTCACAAGGGTTTCTTAGCGTGGCAGGCAAGGGCTAAAGGAACAGTTTCAAAACACTTCCAACGCTTTACCAGTAACTTCATGGTAAGATTTAAGATCTCAAATGCTTTTCTAGGAATAGCCAGGCCATATGGAAGAAAGTAAAAGGAAACCAAAAATTGAAGGTCTAATGCTGAAAAGAAATAATAATTATTTTACCATTTTTAGAAACGATGAACAATTTTTAGAAACTATGAACAATTTTTAGAAACTTTCCGACCTGTGAGTAGAAAAAGTTGAAAGGACCACTTTACATCGTATCAGTATAAAATTTTAATGTCAAATTTTCTAATCTACAAGTAAGCTGAGTGAAACAAATCTTTACAAAAATACTTTATGAAGTTAGAGTGCATTCTTCTAACATTGCGAAGATTCTTCATACAGAGTAAGAAACTTGCAGAGACTTGCAGTCTAATTTTTATGCAATTCCTATGTATGCTTTCTGTATGTACACAAAACATAAACTGTTACACCTTACATATCTGCAAGTGTATTCATAACATGCTTGCAAGTGTACTGTATATTCTACATCAATTTGGGGTTGATCCTAAGACTGTTCTGCTGCTTACAGTCAGACACTGACAGAAGTAACCACTCCTCAGCGATGAATACCTTCTGTAGCTATAGCTACATCACTTGTGAATGGTATTGTTCCAAAGGGAACAAATTTCACATATATGGAGCCCAGCCCATATACATCTGGCAGAGCAGGTTGTCATCACTTGCTTCTTGAATAAGGTAATGAACATGCCCTTCAATAGATAAGGGTAATCCCTTTATTCTGTTTCTAGTCTTAATGACACCTTGCAGCCGTTGTTCTATATCAAGGACATGGGTTTTGGCCTGGAAACAAAAGAAAAAAAAAATTGCTACTATCCATGCACTTTCACTTCTTAAAACAGAGAAGTATTTATTAGGATGCATTTGAAATCTGTATGCTAATTTAATACAAAGGATACTCACTTTTTAAAATCATTCTTTAAAAGGGATAGATTATTGGTCAAGCATAACTTTTGCTTTATATTTACAGATAAAACTTAGCAGAGATTACTGAAAAAGCTATGCAAATGTATTTGAAAATTGCTTAGAATTACTTTCAATAAATGCAAGAATTTCCTAGCCTTTTTCTTGGAATTCTGGATAAAACAAAAGAAGATACCTACTCTGGAAAATTTAGGCCAAAATGAGGAGCAACTGAAAATGAAGACATCTATCAACACACTGTGCTGAGCAATTCAAAATGAGCTGTACTGAGACCAGCTAGAGTAGCTAGTTCGTAACAATTGTACTTGCACATTTTCTTCTGAAACTCAAGCATAACATTGGCACCTATGCAGAAAACACAATTAACATATAAAAGGGTGGTCCTGTAACTAAACTAAAGGTTATGTAGACATAGTCTGGCTGGAAATTGTTTGAAGACCAGGAATTTTTCTGTGCTCGAATAGCTCAGTTCTTTGTTGTAATACAGCTTCAGTACTGCAGTTTGTCCTTATCTCAGTGGCCATGTTTATCAGTGCTCCCTAAGTTTTATCTACTGTCACATATATTTATTTTCACTAACTATTCCTTTAAAAGAAAAAAGGGGCAACTCAGCACTATTGCAAAGGGAAGGAGAATAAATATTACAGGTTGTGCAAGCTATATTTTTGATGAACAATATAGTATTCATTAGCAGCTACAAAACAGTAAATATGAAATCCTAATTTTAACCATGGATTCCTTGACGTGTAACAAGGCATGTATTTATTCAGTAATAAACATCCATTTGTGAAAAGCACAAAAAATGCATGGAAAAAACTCAAGAGGTTTTATCATCATTGTAAACCTGGACAAATGTGCAACAGTCATTGAGGGGCAGCATGAGCCTTGCCTATCCTATTGCTTCTGTTGATGTTGTCCTTGGTTTAGTAACACTAATAAGAGAATTAGAGGTTCCATTTTGTTCAGTTCTTTGGTAGATTAATTTCATTTTATATCAATAAAAATAGTATCTTGATTAATAAAAATTATGAATTAATAAAAATTATGATAAGCAAGATCAACCAGAGGAATTTTTAAAAGAAAGAAAAACCAAGAATAGTTAAAGTTTCAATTAAAAAATATATAACTTGCAACCACAATGGACATTTGACATTTTAATACTTTATGCTATGCTTGTTTTAAACCAACCTTTTCATTGACAACTTCTCCAGTTTCGTTCACCTGTGCTTTTGTATTCCCTTTAACAGGTTTACTCCATTCCACAAGAGGATCATGGAGAAAAGTCTTTAAGACACTAAACAAATTTAAAATAAAGGGTTAGATACATACAATACATTTGATTTTCAAAACAAGAACACTGACAGAAGTCTAAAGTTAGTGCTGAATATTTATATTATTTTATATATAACTGCATGACATAGTAGGATGGAGCTGCACAACAGGCATATGCTGGAACTGGCCTATTCACCAGTAGTTACTGTTTTAGATGTTTAGACTAAGACAGCTTTTGCAGAGTTTGTAGCAAAACCAGTTGCTGTACCTCATTAGAGGCTCCCTTTGGTCACGCATAAGCCTCATTGTGACTTCACAAGCTCTTCGGAAGAGACCTTCTGTTCCCATCGGACCCATTCCATTAACCATGTTGTGAGTGAGACGAAAAGGAACAATTTCCGGAACTTCAAAAGTTTCTCCCTTTATATTGATAAAAAAGGGTACGATCTAAGCGTTTTAAGCATTATTAAAATAAAGGATAGCATTTGCATTGTTTTTCAGTTTTTTTTCCCCATCTTTGGGGGAAGTGGTAATGTTGATAAGACATTGATATGGGGTATAAAATTTTGTTCTGAATATATATTGCTGCTCTGTAATCTCATACAAAATGCTAACATTTCTTTTATGATACGCAAGTAGCTTAAAATTGCTTAAAAACAATTATTTCTTTAAATTAAAGGCTTACTAAAAAGAAAGCAAGAAAAAACCTAACAATATATGTACATCTCTTATCTGAATTAAAAATGGAACATGTCCCACACCAAAAGCATCTTTCAACAGCAGCATCAAAACTCCTAATCCCACTCTGGCCACAATTTCTGTGTCTATTTTTAAAGAACCATTGGAATTCTTGTGCTGAATTTGTGTGAGAAAAACAAACTCTTCACAGCAGCAGAATTCTAAATATAGCAATTGCAGCTTTGTTTGGAGGGTGTTAGCAGAGAGTGGAGAGTCACAAAATACAAACACTCTAATATGGGGGCTCTTTCAGGGCATCCACACAAGCTCATCTCATACTGGCTAAATCAAAAGGCTGGCTTTCATTAATGCAGTACACAGAATAATCACATACTCTTTACATATTCCAGACTGTTTGTTGGATATGAATAAGAAACGAAGTGAGAGAGATAACATATGTTAAAACAGAAGTGGAGAAAAACCCAAGATAGTAGAAATTTGTAATTTACATGCATGTAAAATAAAGAGCAAGTTCAGCAAGTTACATTTCTCACCTTATTGAAAAGGCAGTTGAAATCCACGTGCACACATTCACCACTCAAAGAGTCAAACAGGATGTTTTCACCGTGACGGTCTCCTAGACCAAGTATGTAACCTACCATTGACATAACTGCCACAGAACGACAATAGGCTGACCTACTATTGTACCTGTGGAAATAAGAATCAGGTACGTCTAAGTCACTTCCTTAGGTTTCTATCTTTATTCCATAGTATCATTAGTGTTTTATGAAACACACAGTAGATGTTCTTGAGCTAACCCAAACCCAGTCACTTACCATGAAGTAGGATCAGGAAATGTTCTAAGAAACCATTCATGAAAGAGAGGAGGATGACGAGGCAGAAGGACTTCTTTGAACATTTTCAGTTTTTCAGACAGAGGTGCTGACTTTGGAAGCATATGCTGACGCAATTCTTTCCCAGTCATATAGATACCTGTGATAGACCTCCTCAGTTAAGCAAAAGAAATCCCCAAACACGAAGACTTATTCGTACAATTACAATAGGGTATTTTAGCAAAGACAAACATCTCCACGAAGTTGAAATAAATGAACAAACGGAAAATAACCCATTGAACATGTAGGTGGTGGGGTACTGTAAAGGAAATAAAACCCAACACATAATGTTAACTGAAAGGGAAGACCTGGCAAACAAGCCACCAGTTTTACCACTTGCCATGCAGTGGAGTGGGGGAACACACATACACAAGAACAGCCTCACAAAGCCATTTGTTTGGAGTTTCAAATTACCAGATGTTTGCATACACACAGATAATGTGTGAATTTTTTCCCCAAAATGTTATTACACTGACCAGAAAGCTGCTTTGTTAACAAGAAATTAAAAAGAAATCTGATATTTTCACTAGAAAGTTGCTGTACCCTCAACATTGATTAAATTACAAGTTATCTTAATTATCTCACACATATGTAACAGAAATGAAAAACAACAGATCAAATCTAAAGAAAAAGTCCACAGCTTTTTCTATTATGCAGTGCTGCACACATATTCCCACGGTGCTGGAACTGCTGCTGAAATGATTTACATCACTGTATAAAAGAATGTATTAAGATCATTGTGTTATCAGTTCTCGCAAAACACTATTGCAGGCACCAGTTCTCTTCTATTCAAAAGTCCACCACACATATGAATAATAATATATTGCAGACAGTTAAAAATACGTGACTGCATCCTCCTAGAATTTAGTCTGATCCCTGCTGTTTGTTTCATTTACTAATTAAGATACAAACCCGTTAAAAATAAATAATATCGTTACAATCCAATACATTTCTTTACCTTTCTCCTTATAAAGTTTTATCAGGATGTTTCTTAAGCCAGCAGTGTTGTTCACCCATTCAATTATGCCACATTCATCATTTAATGGAATAACTGCATAGGTTCGAATATGGAGTTCTCGCCTACGTGACTCCGCATCTTTTCTTAAGCACTATTCACAGAAGAAAAGTGAGATTAACAGATAAGTTTCAATAATATTAACCGTTCTATCTATATCTCCAATCACGATCTAAAATTTAAAATTCTAAGCTTTACTGTCTGCAAATGGAAGCAAAATGCTCATCTGTTCTCCAAGGTAACCTTAAAAAATTTTTTTTCAATAAAATAGTCAAGGTGCACAACTTGTACGTGGCCTAAGTCCCTTAAAAGCAACAGTGTAAATAAGTGATTTAGTGTTTCGGAGATGCTCTCATTTGCTTTAACATCATGGAAAACATAGTACCTTAACCGTCAGCACATTGCCAAGTAGCAAAATATAACTAAGTATGGCAACACGTATAGTACAAAAAGATTAATTTACCTATTTCTCATAAAAAATATTAGAAAATCCTCAATAAGACACATGAAGAAGCATGACAGCACAAAGTTTGCAGCTATACACAATAATCAAGGAATTGTTTTGGTTGGAAGAGACCTTTAAGATCATCAAGTGTGGGCGTGCCCCCCCGGCCGGTCCGGGAAGCAGCCCTGTGAGCCTGCTGTCAGTCAGCAGCAGGAGGTGTGTTATTTAGGAGGAGACAGAGGGGTTGTGTCAATAGGTGATTGGAAAGCCAGCTCATCTCTGGGCAGGACAGTGAACTTGAAACCAATCCAGCCAGAATACATAAGATAACTTAGAAACTACAAATAGATGTGATAAGGAAGAAACTGCGCAGTTAGTTAGCAGTTAGGACTTAGAAGTTGTGTGTGTAGGGGCTGCAGCCGTCTGCTGCAGTTGTATCTTAATAAAGGCCTTGTGTGCACACATAGATTGTCGTATCGTCCGCCCCGAATATTTGTGACGTATGATTTCCCCCTACACAATCAAGTCCAACTGTTACCCCTGCCCTGCCAAGACACCAGTAAATCACGTTCCTCAGCACCACATCTACAAGCCCTTTAAAGTCCCCCATCATTGGGCAGCATGTTCCAATCCTTAACAACCCTTTCAGTGAATAGATTTGTCCTAACATACAAGCTAAACCTACCCAGCACAATTTGAGGCCATTTGCTTTTGTCCTATCACTTGTTACTTGGGAGAACAGACCGAACCCCACCTCATTACAACCTCCTTTCAGGTAGTTGTAGAGAGCAATGAGGTTTCCCCTCAAGCCATCTCCAGGCTAAACAACCCCAGGTCCCTCAGCTGCTCCCAAGACCTGTGCTCTAACCCCTTCACCATCTTTGTTGTCCTTCTCTGGACATGCTCCAGCACCTAGTACAGGGGGACAATCACTTCCCTCCTCCTGCTGGCCACACTGATACAAGCGAGGATGCCATTGGCCTTTCTGGCCGCCTGGGCACACTGCTGCCTCATATTCAACCAGCTGACAACCAATATGGTAGAACTTTTGGATTCCTTTTCCAGCTGCCTCACCATATACTTCCCCAAACCTGTAGCTTTGTATGAGGTTCTTGTGACCCAAGTGCAGGACCTGACACTTGGCCTTATCTTGGCCTTAGCTAATACTTTACTATCAGCAAACAGTGGGAAATTAACTACCCATCATAGCAAAAAGTATCAAACCAGAGGCATGATAGGAATTGTGTCATAACTAAAAATAAATAAATTCGAGTGTCAGTTTGTAGCTCTCTGTGTGCTAGGTGTCTAAGTTTTGTCAAGCAAATCTGTCCCCAGCCTCTCGTTCCCAAGTATGCAGTGTTGCAAGGGGTTGTGACCCAAGTGCAGGACCTGGAACCTGGCTTTGTTGAACCTCACACCTTTGGACTCAGGCCATCAATTCAGCATCTCCAGTTGCCTCTGTAGAACCTCTCTACCCTCAAGCAGATCAAAACTCCCACACAAATGGGTGTCATCTGCAAACCTCCAGAGGGTGCACTCAATCCCCTCATCCAGATCATTGATCAAGATGTTAAAGAGAAGAGAACAGGCCCCAACACTGAGCCCGGGGGAACTCCACTTGTGACCAGCTGCCAACTGCATTTAACTCCATTCACCACCACTCTTTGGGCCTGGCCATCCAGCCAGTTTTTTATTCAGCAAAGAGAGCACTCATCCAAGCCACGAGCAGCCAGTTTCTCCAGAGAACACTGTGGGAAACAGCATCAAAGGCTTCACTGAAGTTGAGGTAGACAACATCCAGAGCCTTTGCCTCATCCACTAAGCAGGTCGCCTTGTCACAGATCAAGTTAGTCAAGCAAGACCTGCTTTTTACAAACCCACACTGACTGGACCTGATCAACTGGTTGGCCCATACATGCTGCATGATGGCATTCAAGATGATCTGTCCTTCCCCATCACTGAGGTCAGACTGACACGCCTGTAGTTCCATGGATCCTCCTTCTGGCCCTTCTTGTAGATGGGTGTCACATTTACTAAGCTCCGGTCAGTTGGTACCTCCCCGGTTAGCCAGGACTGCTGGTAAATGATGGGAAGTGGCTTGGTGAGCTCTTCCACCAGCTCCCTGAGACTCTTGGGTGTTTTTTTTAAGTGGCTTGGTGGGCGCTTCCACCAGCTCCCTGAGACCCTTGGGTGGATCCCATCCAGCCCCAGAGGCTTGTGTGCACCTAAGTGCTGCAATAGGTCACTGACCATTTCCTCTTGGATTACAGGGGCTTCATTCTGCTCCCCATCCCTGTCTTCCAGCCCATGGAGCTGGGCCCTCAGAGAACAACTGGTCTTACTATTAGAGACTGAGGCAAAGGCGGCATTCAGTACCTCAGTCTTTCCCTCAACTTTGGTTGCTGTTTCCCCCCACATCCAGCAGAGGATGGAGATTCTCCGTAGCTCTCCTTTTGCTGTTAAAGAATTTATGAAAACGCTTTTTATTGTCTTTTATGGCAGTGGCCATATCAAGTTGTAGTTAGGCTTTGGCCTTTCCAATTTTTTCCCTGTACAGCCTCATTTTGCTTTCTCGTTCAAATATTCACCCTTTACACATTTCATTTCCCAGCTCTTTACACAGCATGAAAAGTCTTTATGCCTTGTGTGTTTTCCTGATTCACACAAGAGGGAGAAGCATCATGTGCAGTTTTGGGTACTCCAAAAGCTGTAGCCATAGACTTTCCTTTTCTTCTGGAGCTCCAGCCAAAGCTCTCTGTTTAGCCTGGCTGCTCTTCTACCCTGCTGGCTCGTCTTTCAGCACATGGGGACAGCCTGCTTCTGCGCCTTCAAGATTTCCTTCTTGAAGCGTGTCCAGCCTTCCGGGACTCCTTTGCCCTTCAGCACTGCCTCCCAAGGGACTCTGTCAACCAGTTTCCAAAGCCTGCCCTGTAGAAGTGTAAGGCAGCAGTTCTTTTGAGCACCCTCCTTACTTCTCCAAGAATTGAAAACTACATCATTTTGTGACTGCTATGCCCAAGTCAGCCTTTAGTTGGGGTACTGATCCCACCATCTTTTTTGGGGGTACAAGCCCTAATAACTACATGAACATTGTCAGGCACTTCTGTGGTTTCTAACTCATCAATAACTCTTGCTACTTTGCCACATGGATCTCCATCTTCTGCCTCCACCAAGAGAACTGACCAAAGGACCTCATGAGCACACTGGTCTCTCAAACACTGGTGTGCCGCCCCCAGGGCACTGATATAGGTGCACTTCATTTGGGCTACTGATCCCATCACCTTTCTTGGGGTAGAAGGCCTAATTTCTACATGACCACTCCCAGGCGCATTTGTATTCTCTAGCCCATCAATATCTTTTGTGTCTTTGCTATCACACTGCACTCAATTTCCTCTCTCCGCTGGAATGGCAGACCGAAGGACCTCACTAACATGATGTCCCACAAACATTGATGTGCTGCCTCCACACATATCATAGCAAGCCTGGTTTTATCCCTTTCATCCTTCAAACCTAGTTTAAAGTCTTTCAATGATCCCTGACAACTCCTGCACAAAGATCCTTTTTTCCCCCGCTTTGAGACAGGTGTACCCTGCCTGTCACCAGCAGGCCTGGTGCCATCTAAACCATGGGTTAGATCAAAAAACCCTGAGTCCTGTCAGTGACACCAGGCTCAGAGCCAGGTATTGATCCGGTGGGTCTTCCTGTTTCTTCCCACATTAATCCCTGCAACTGGAGGGGTAGAAGAGAACACTGCCTGTGCTCCTGATCCCTTCACTGGTCATCCCAAGGCCTTGAAGTCTCTTGATTTCCCTCAGATTTCTTATTTACTACTTTTTATTTACTGTAAAAAAACCTTTCCTGTATATTTTTGGCAAAATGTTATTTTGTTATTGTTTTCACAGATCCATAAGAAGATATACATTATTAACTACTCTTGATTTCTGCTGAAATAAGACATTTTGCAATAGTTTAGTTTTCATAAGCTTTATCTGGGTACTCTGGAGTTTTTTTGTTAGATAATTCAGCATTTTGTTCTGGTCAATGAGTATAGTGCATCTGATTGTCTAACTCAAACCTTATTGATAAGGGAGTTGAATTCCATGAGCCGACAGTCTTTTCTTAGATCATCTTTTGGCTTACACATCATAATGTAAAATTTCCCATCTGAACCTTTTAAGGTGATCTTTTTCGGCTTTTGAAGCGAGGCAAGAATTTCAACCTAAGGAAAAAAAGAAACTCTTTTTATTTTGTGTGATCTGATACAGGTGTTAAAGTGTCTAACTCTGATAAACCACCAAAACCAATCATGTTAGCACTAACCTCAAGCCAAAACTAAGAAGCCATAACTGCCTTGGGTTTTTATGACAGAAACCACTCAATTTCCAAATAAGTAATTATGAAGTTTCCTACTCAGTCCCCACCATTTCTAGGGAACTGTAATGGGTTAAGATGGTGCCGGCAGGGCTAAGCTCCTCCCCTCCCCCCCACCTCTTCTCCCTTTTCCCTAAACACAGGAAAACTTTCTCCTGACTTTTGTGGGGAGAGGGATGCCACCCTCTTGGCTTCTCATTGGAGCCGAGGCATGTCAATCAAGCACCTCTGTGACTAAGTGTATAAAAAGCCAGAATCTGCAACATTCTTCTGACACGTGCATATTTGATTACTGCCCAGGACTGAGAGAGATAAGAAAAGTATCTGACTGGAGAGAGAGACTGCAGCTGCCTCAATTTTCAGAGCAGTAAAAGATTTCTTCTGCAACGCAGGTAGACCTTCTTGCTTGCTGATCACCAACGGGGGTGGTTTTCTGACTGAGTTTTAACCAGAAGAAAGGAGCAACTCGGCTGTAAGCCCCCAACACCCTGCACTGAGGGAACAGCTGCTGGCAAGGGGAAAAACCTATGGTATTCCCTGGAGATCCGGTTTGTGCCCTGCTCCACTGATGGGGAGAGCCAGAAGCTTGAGTGCAGCCCCTGGCAAGTCCCTTCCAGCCACCTCAGAGAAGGATTAAGTTACTGCGAGGAAGTTTGCTCCAAAGGAGTTTCTTGGACTGAAACTTCGGAGATTAAGAGACTGTCCTTTCCCTTTCCCCCCTTCCTTTTTCCCCACCTTGGGCAGTGGCTTTGTTTGTCAACTGGGAATGTAGGATAAACGGGAGAGAATGTATACTTGTATACACTTGCTTATGTATTTATTGACATACCTCTCCCTCTCTCATCTTTCTCTCTTTTTTATCATCTGCCCTGTTAAAATGATTGATTTATGGTGTTGCTTGCTTTGAGCATTAAACCAATTTTGTGCCACTCCTTTAATTTAAAACTGTTTTCACTTGTTTCCTGTTCCTAACAAGTCCAGCCAAGCCCAGCCAAATCACTTTAAAAATCTTGTATAACTCTCAAGGGTGTTCACATTTTCCCTGAGGCTACAGAAAGTTGCAAAACTTTCGAAATTCCAGCCTTTCTAATTTTAAACTGCAACAGGAACTAATATATATTTACATACACATTTGTTCAATACAAAGTTTAAAATGAGGTGCCAACTAGAGGCTTACTGTATCACCAAAGCCTGCAATGTAGGCCCAGCATCCAGGAAAAGGGTCATGGTCAGCATGTGTACCGGGAATTGAAGGAAGAGTTGGTATCATTACTGACTGTAAGGGAATGAGAACTTCACTGAATGTGTTCTCTTCTACTAATCTCTTAAGTGTTTTGAAATGAACGTTCATGCTTAACGTTGAGCTGTTTCCATCAACCTTGAAAAAAAAATTGTTCAAAAGTTAACAATAAACACTTGAAATATTACTGCTATTTCAAATTCACCAATGAAAACATGCTTACAGTATGCTTTAAGAAAAATGACAAATTACATGTCAAATTAAATGGGAGTGGTCAAAAGTAAATATATCTGGCCTTCATGGCACATAAATTTTTCACTCTGAATGTAAATACAGAATAATGATTTTTTTTTTTTAGTTTTACCTTGATAATAAAAGTCATTTGTATGAAAACACAACCAGCCTATTCCCACAGTAAAACTCTGAAAGTTACTGGGTAAGAATCATACACGAAAGCACAAAACAATGTAATGCCCATGCACAGTTAAATATACCATTATGTACTGAAGTATTTTACAATGTTTTCAATTTAGAACTTTTTCCTGAATTTTTAGTATTTTTATTAAGTAAAAAGAAATCTTTTACAAATTAGTATAGATTCTGTTTAATTGTAGAAAGCAATGAATTGGCTAATGAAAACTATCAAAAAGAAGCTTTTGTATACATTTTTTAATAATGCTATTACATGCATTAAATTGTTTATTTTTCAAAGCACCTGTTTGTTGCAAAGTTCTAATAGCTTATCTGTAAGGCGTGTTGCATCTCCAATAAATTTTCCTAAAGATTCCTTCATCTGAATAGCTTTGTTTAGAATTTCCTTACATCTATTGACTCGCATAGGGTAAGAGGACTGAAAAAAAGAGGAAAGTTAAAATTTATTAAACGACAGTCAAATCAATTAAAATATCCTAAAAACCCCCCAAGCCCTCAGTAAATAACATATTCTTTTATCTACTTATTGCTCTTCATATTTAATAACAGAAGACGGATGTTCTCCAACTGAAGCTTGGTACCTGAACAAGTCCTAAAGAGGTACAGTTGGTGGTGTGTGTGTGAGAGAGTTATTACTTTCTGAAACCATTCTTGGGAGTCTCACAATATAAAGGCGAATATTCAAGAATATGCCCCTATAGCCTGAATATTTTTTCACCAGTCTTAAAGAAATTGTGTGCTCCGTGTTCTCCAATTTGCTTTGGAATGACCTTATTACCAGGTAAGTATATCTCATTTTAATCAAGGCACAACCTTTATTATTTTATTATAAAACTGGAAGTACTGTTACCAATTACTAATATTAACAAAACCTTTTGTCTGTAACTACCCAATTCACCAGCTATCTGTTATTCAAATTTCCTTTCCTAATACATCATACAAGTCAGGATGCATGTTAGCATTCTAATTTGGAACATTCAAACTTAATGTCTGAAACTCTCAAGTCATTCTTGTCATCTTAAAGTAAAATAGGTTATATTTACATTTCTCTCTGATGTAAACAGTTTTACAGACTTAATAAAGGTGCAGGTATACTTGTCAAGGTACCTTGGACACAGCAGTCATCATCCACATTGCTTGCTGGGGATAGGCTAAAAACACTTTAGCAACAATTACCATCAGAACTGTGAAGACTTCATCATGAGAATGGCAGATTCGGGAAATCAGCTGAGAAAAAGCTGTCAGAAATTGGTAAGGTGCCAGGTGATTCGTGTGCTCTGTAATCACCTTATTTATTTTAGCTAAATCATTTTTCATTTGAACACGTTCTGAACGACTAGCTGAAAAACACAAAAGGACAAGATTATGCTTCTTTTTTCCCAGTGACAAATGTAGTCATTTAAATTAAGCCTATAGAAACATATCTTGTTGGTAATTTTCATAAGCAAAAAAAAAAAACCCTCAAGGAAAACGAAAAGATCCTACTGTAAAGTTCTTCTTAACATAGCATACAATTACTTAATACATGTGACATTTAACTAACCAGAAACACCAGAAATAAATAAGCACAAACAACAAAGAATATGGAACAGACAGTATCCAAGAAACTCTCTTTATATGCTTAAAATAAAACATCTGTTACTCCTCTAAAGTGATGCAATGGCATAGAACAAAACAAACCTACTCTGTATTTCCCCGATAAAAGGATTCCAACCTTATTTAATGGATAAGAAATTAAGAGAAGCCTTTACAAGGGATGAAATTAGCACATCTGCTCCTATCTCCACCCCTTTCCCTGAAGACACAGCATAAGTGGCATGTCAACAACACAGAAAGCAGCATCTGATGCGCCTGCAGCCAAATTCGGTTGACCTAAGTGTATAGAACCAGGTCAAGACCAAGGAGCCACAACTGTCTGCTTCACTCCAGACCTACAGGCAATTTTCATTTGTACAAAAATGTCCCATCCAGAATGCATCTATAGTAGTAGTTTCACAAGCCTTGATGCTGCCTAGAGGATTTAAATTTCAGTAAAATTCCTCCACAACTGCAACCAAGACAACTGGAAAAAAGCCCCAAAGTCTAACTTTACCTTAGCAAGTGTATACTAAACCACTACTCATTACTCGTGAGGCAACTTAGAAGAGGTGACAGGTGACATCCAAGGATTTTCCCTAAATCTGTTTATCCCATTAAGACACCCTAGGAATAATGTTATCTCCTTACATATTTTTAAAAAGTTCTGGAGGGTCTAATTAAAATAATTAATACTCTCATGCATATTAACATTCTGTAATTAAAAATACTATTTTCTCATTTCCATATTGCCCAAGATGATAAGTTTAAACAAAGAACTGTAAATATACTTCACTACTCTTTCAATCATATATTCAAGAAGTATGACACAGAAGTATGTACTGGGAAAAAAGTATTCTACCTTTATCACAGTCATATGCTTTTGCTCCAAAGTCCAGCCATAAAGACAGCATTCTTGGCATTGACTGATAGATGAATTGGTTTCCATACTGCAGAGACCTGTGATCACACGTTTACATCATAGCATGTTAATGAAATATATTAGAAGCATTACAAATTTTACATACATAATTATTTTGCATTCCATTCTGGACTTTAGAAATTTACGTTCAGCTTTTCAATACATCTGCTTACAATATGAAAAGCTTACTAGTACACAAAAGCTTGGTTTTTATTAATCAAAACTCAGATGAAATAATCAACTGTCTTAGACAAGACAGACAAATAATTAGAAGGCAGAAGTAAGCACGCCATGTGTTGTTTTACAATACTGCATAAATGTTTGAGTCAGTCTAAATTGTTGAAAGACAATATATTCCTATGCTTTTTTTTCAATGTAGTAGTCATCCTTCTATAGAAACTAAGCATAGTTCCCCTAGGGCCTAACCTCCCAAAATGATGGACTATGTATCTAATCAGATCTCCTTGTTTTTCCATCTTGTTGTCAGTTACCATCGGCATTAATTTATCGTAGTATTTAGCAAGATAAAAATGTCCATCTTCCCATTCTGGCAAGAAAACTGTAACATCCTGCAACAAAATCAAAGAGAGAATTACATGTGAGAAGACGCTACATTTAAAATCAAAAAGAAAAAAAAAAGATTCTCAAGAAACAAGAATCTTGTATTAGTTACCTTTGTGCAAAGTACACGCAAAACAGTTTTGTGACTTTGAAACTCCAAAAATTGCTCTTTTGCCCCAAGATAAATGCCTGTACAAACTATAAGTCTGTTCTTAAAATACCACTTGGATTTGGAGCAATAGCTTACCTTAAGGGATATATCATTAAATACCTTTTAACACTAGTATACCAAATTACCTTATACTTTTTCATAACTGCATTGCTTTCAAAGTTAGCAGTTCCTTCCATAAATCTGCCCACTAGCAGCATTGCCCGACCATGGATGAGCTGATTTTTGCTACTGCTCGGTGCTTTATTTTCAGGGAAACATAACTCAACTCCCTTCTGGAGAACAATGAGTGCTTGATGAACCTCACCCTAAGGGAAACAGGAAAACATTTTATATACTTTAAATAAGAGAGATGTAAAACTTGCATTTTTACACTTGTTGAGACAAAGCTATGTCACTCAGTGTGCTCTAAACCATTCTAGCTGTGGTAATTGAGTATTACCAACTTCAAATGCTTCTTATATTCCCTTGTTATCTCAGCATCGTTGTCCCTTGAGGTTTACCACAATAAATTCTCCCATGTTTGCTGCTTATCTCTATTAGTTAAAAGGATACAAATTAACAAAAGGTCTACTATGAAGGTAATTTAAATTTGCCTCGGCTGCTTTGACAGAGGCAGGTAATCCACCAGTTCTATATATAGCTGTCAGAAAAATCAATAGATACAGAAAAGGTCTGTCTAGCAGATGAAAGTAAAAACTTCCCATGCTTGACTGCAATCAGAGCATGTTGATAGCGTAGATAAAGCAAAATATGTCAGCTAAGACTGACGTTGCGCCTTTTTTTCCTTAAAGAAAACTAAAGATTATTTTGTTGCATGTAAGAAAGTAAGTCCATTTTAATTTTCTTTACCTTGGACCAGAGCCACTTTGCTCTTTCTATATAAAGTTCTGAGAGTGTAGATTCCCCAGCATTCAGAAGAGCATTATATGCAGTCTGGTGATGACCAGCTTTTCTCGCAACTCTAGCACTCTGGAGCCAACACTGACCAACAAGCTCACTGTAATCCTGGCTGCAGAGATATTTTTGCAGAAAATTAAAATTTCAGTCAAATTTTCAATCTGAAGTAAGTATCACAATATGCTGAAACACAAATAAAATTTCTCAACAAGCTATATACTACACAGCAATCATTTAAAATTACTTATAATACATTTGTTTCACCTTTTTTTTTTGTTTAGGCCTAGAAACAAATACCCTTTCCCCCTGTTTCTCCCTTGCCTTTCCTATACACACTTCTTTTCCCTTCCATTTTGAGGGTATGTAATATTGGAGAGGACTGTTTTGTTTAAAACATGTATTTCTGCAGTTTTATCTTCTCTCTTCTAATACGCATACAGAAAAACAGTATTACTGAGAATAAAACATAGACCGACAAAAATTAGTCGTATTCTCACCTTTTACCGAGACTAAGCAAAGTCCTTCTCAGTGCTAAAATGGGTTCTTTTGCTCTGTAGGAGTTTTGGGTCATTTCAATACGAGCACACCAATTCAGGGAATCTCTACCGTGGTCACCACCTGGTTGTTGAAACGTTGGACCAATACTATGTTCCAACTCACACAGCATATGCAACCTGTGTTAGCAAAATAAAGGCAAAAATTGTTGAAAATTGGTTGGTGTTTGAGATACATGCAAGTTTGACCAAGTTTTTGGCATTTTCGTTCTAAAAGCTGGCCATGCAGCAAAACCAAACATACAAAATAAAGGATTTGTAAACTGAGAGTTATTTGCTCACTATTCCTTTGCCAAGCTGCTGAACACAAGGACAGTGAAAACCACTTGGAGAGGAAGTCAATCTTTAGAAAAAGTATTTCTATCCATTACTTATAGCAATAATTCTTCAGGAAGTCTGCTATTTTCAACAAATACCATTTTAGAGTCAATACATCTCCTTTACAAGAAAGAGTTTCTATTTATTTTCAAATAGTATTATTATTATTAGCTGTCACTCTCAAGTTTCAAAGTTGAGAGCTTGTAAACACCTAAGTTCTCTTGGCAGAGTCTAAGGGCAGTGGGTATCTCTGACAGAAATAATGACTGTTTAAAGTCTTCCAAGTAGCCCAGGTCAATGGCTAAATCAAACTATGTTGAAACCCTTTTATTCTCAATACTCAAACTCCATTTCCCAAATAAAATCACCAACGCAAAATAGAATTAAGAAATAATTAAGAAATATATACTTCAACTGGCTAGTTTCATGCAATGTTGTGCTGTAAGAATGCATTTACAGTGCAGAGGAAGCATTAAGCCTCTTTCATTGAAAAAAAGGCTATTCAATTTTTAGTCTATTAGAGTCAACTTGAAAATTTATCAGAACTCCATTTCCCAAATAAAATCACCAACGCAAAATAGAATTAAGAAATAATTAAGAAATATATACTTCAACTGGCTAGTTTCATGCAATGTTGTGCTGTAAGAATGCATTTACAGTGCAGAGGAAGCATTAAGCCTCTTTCATTGAAAAAAAGGCTATTCAATTTTTAGTCTATTAGAGTCAACTTGAAAATTTATCAGAA
>NW_010425008.1:0-29353 GCF_000710305.1 Buceros rhinoceros silvestris | reverse complement strand
CCTGCTGCTCTTTGTTGATAGAAGAAGAGTGTTTTTAGGCCACCGTACAGATTAAAAGCAATGCACTTCAGTTAATGGAGTTAATGGAGTTACTGGCCTATATGCACTGTTTCAGCACATTGAAGTTGTTGATTTTTATTACCTGATGTTTATGTAAACTTGCTTGCTGATTTTGAAAGACTATATCCAAGTTTCACTGTGAATATTTTTCATGGGGGATAAACATAAACACCCAATTAATCAAAAGTTTCCAGTTGGGTGAGTAAAAAAAGAAAAGACAGGAAATGTACATCAGTACCATTTGTTGTGGAAATGGAAAATTCTTGCTGCTTCATACGTGATTATGTGATTTCTGGATTTGAAAATAGTGACATGAGAATCAGAAACCTTATAATGTGTTCATATCCTCGCTGATAGGATCCTCTTTCAAAACTTGCTGCTGAAAGGGGTACAATCTGTTCTGCTCGAACAACCTTGAGTGTTTCATAAAAAGCTGCTTCATTTTTCTTCTTGGCTGATAACAACAAGTGTCCTAGTCTAACACTCCAAGTAGCGGACTTCGCATCTTTGGGAAGGAAAAAAAAGGCTCTCGAACTCTGTTTCTTTAAGCAGCTTAATTAATCTGAGCATGCTGATTTGTCTTAACATACTACTGGAAAAGTAAGTTTTTCTCAGAACTAATTAATTGAATTATAGAAGCCCACCCCACAATCCACCCCCTCCCTAAAAAAACCCAGAAGAAATTTGGCCTTACACTTGCTTGAGGTTTCTACTCAAAGACTACACAGTTTACAATCAAATAAATTTATGACAATCTAGAAGACTTTCAGAACCAACCCTCCCCCCAGTAAACCCTAAGACTAAAAAATTAGAATAGCTGCCCCTTGATTCAACATCAGACTAAAACATACTCTTGTTCAGAAATGCAAGACAATATTTGAAATTATATTTTGACATCATGATAACTTACCTGAAGCCAAATAATTTTCCAGTAAATCCCATCGTGACAGTTTCCAGGCTGCTTCCACTCTGTAAGTGTTCAGTTCAGAAATCCATTCAGATCTATTAAACAAAGACAATAAAAGTTTATACTGAACCAAATTTTTTTCTTTCCCCTCTCAGTATGTTAGTCCTATATTATACTAGCAAATATTCTTTATATAAAACTTCTTTTACTTGGAAAGAAGCAAGCTAAGCTTGTCTCTAATAAAATTCAATAAAACCAAAGCATATGCACTGATAGCAAAATAATAGCTAAACAAAACAATCCCACAAATTCAATTTCCAAGTAGTCTATTTAACTTCTATGGCACATTTCAAAAATTAACATCTCCCAAACCATTTTTCCCATTAGGCTACAGAATAGCTATGGAACTAGTAATGTGCAAAACAATGAATGAAAGATTCTATTTGATAAATTAAAGCACATATCAACACCTCACATAGTGCAGATAAGAGGTACTAACATTTCTAAAAATTGTGAAATAAATAGTTTATAGACAAAGTGCTTCAAGTTTTCTAGTTTAGCATTGCTAATCGCATATGCTTGGTAAGCCTTGAACGCTTGAAAATGAGCAAAAATAGCTACTGAGACACAGGTGTAACACAAGAGCCTCATATTACTCAAACACTGTATTAGATGTTTACAGTACCTGCTTGCAAGCACTCCATTGACCTGAGTAATTACAGTAGATAACTGACCGAGGCCTAACATGGACTTCACTACACCGTGGTAATGAATAATCTAGAAACAGGGGAAAAACAAAAAAAAAAAAAAAAAAAAAAAAAAACCAAAAAACCCCAAATTAAAAACCCTCACACATACATTAATGAAATTCATAGCAGTCTGAGGAAGGAAATATATTCATTTTTATAATATGAAATGGCATAACTAATTGCTCCATAAACTAAATGAACATTCAAAATGTTTTAAAGTCTATGATTACCAAAGAACTTAAATCACCACTGGCAATTTTTAAAATGCATTCACCTCAAATAAAGTTTTATGTTAATTTATTAATACCTATTAATAAATACCCTGTAAATAGAAATTTAATTTAAAGAAATGAACAACAATAAGAAGAAAAGAAGGAAATAACCCCAAAACCCAAAGCAATTTGACTCTTCATAGAAATGTTTTCCATACTCCAGGAATCAAGTAGCGTCATCAAAACACTCTACTATACCTGTTATCAGCTGTGCTAGATAACCTCTGCTTCACAGAAAAGTGCAAGAATCCACAAGGATAACCTAGCCTTGGAAACTTTTTACCAATTTCCATTAGAACAGTATTTCAAATACTGAAAGAGTAATACACGTCTTCAACTTTCTTTTTGCATTTATCATCATATATCCAGACATCTACTTTGGCATGTGAAAAGCATGATGATTTTCCAGTACTGCTCAGCTTTCTAGTGCCTTATGGTTATATGTTCCAAATAAAGAAAGGGAAGACAAATAATTCTAAATTTCCTTTAAACAATTTCCAATTGCTCTTATATTATGAACATTTTCCCTGGAAGTCAGTAAGCAAAAATAGTAAATCAGAGTTACTTTGAACAAAACGTGTGGTAACTTGCTTTAATAGTTCTCTTAGCATGCACCAGTACTGATTGATTCTTAAGCAATCCAATTCCAGGCCTTCAAGCAAAGGCTGAAATTTAATTGCTAAGCTGTCCTAGGAAAAAGCGGGGCATAAGCATCCAACTATTAACCCAAGCCTGTAAATTACAGTATAAACCAAGTAAAAGATTTGTTTCAGTTTGTAAGACACTTCCAATAGCAATAATTATTCAGCAATTGCCATAGTAAACTCTTATGTTCCTATTTTACTTAAATATTCTGAAGAGGTATTTGCGGCTTAACCTTCTGTTAGTTAAGAATATTAAAACCCAAGAATTTGATACATATATATCTAAAAATATAAAGAATTTGTAATGTATTTACCTGATCAGGTTCCAGTTGGATAGCCCTATCATAACAGGCTGTGGCATCTCTTAACAAACCAATACTTTCATGTTCAAGGATTTGTTCTTTGAGAGACGGTTCTGCTTTCCGAATTGCACTCACTCCAGCTACTCCATCTGGCTCATGCATAGCAGCATACAATTTCTTTATTCAACAGAATTGGAAATAGACATTAAAAACACTCTAAAACAAGAAGATATTTTATATATACCATACTCAGAATCACAAATCTTCCTGAACATGGAAAACAAACTACTCTGTAGGACTTCTTGGCATTAAGCTTTCATGGAAAATGTCAGTTTTGCTGGGCTACTTCCAAAGTTGAGCCCTACTTTTGCTTAGCGTACTGTAATACTCATGATCTCATACTATAGAAAGAGTAAGAAAGAATAACACATCAAGTATCTGAAACAATCTGTATAAAGGGCAAAATAAATATCCTATTACAAATTTATATAATATGAAGCTGCAGATTACTTAAGGTGGAAAAGCAATACACTAAGTTTTTCAAATTTCAAATGTCACTGAGAAATATAAACCATAAGAAACAACAAAGAGGCTCACCCCACAGGTTAAATTACTTATTGAAAATAATTTAAGTAATTTAATCAACACCCTTAGCGTTATCCCTTTCTCTGCTTTAGAATAAGCCTTAGCTTTCCTTCAAACGCATTTTGTCTTTTTTTTTTAGTGATTATAGCTGTCTGTATTTTCTCCGACAAAAGGCATAGAATTAATGAACAAGCAATAAATTATATACTTTCAACAAAGCCACATTTAAATATTTTCAGGATTTTACAATCTTTTATTATATACTGGAAAGCTACTCCTTCCTTTTCATATGAAAAGCATGCCAAGGAAGGGGAAGTGCTAAATATTTCTGAAACACAACTAAACACTTGAATCCAATGGCAAAAGCGTGACCACATCTTTTCTTCTCATCTAAAAGAATTTGACAAAGTTTTATTCATCTATGTCTATTTTAAAATAAGACACACAGAAATTAAAAAGAACTTCAGAACCTGAAGAAAGCCAAGATGCTCCTGAATATTTTGTTTCTTCTCTGTGATGAATGATTCAAAGTGCATCACAGCCCTCGTGTAAGCCTTAGAGCGAAAGGAAGCCACAGCTAGTGTATCCTGAGGTATAAGGTCTAAAAAACGGGTCACATTTTGATATTCTCCATAGTCCTCACTTGATGCTATAAGTAAAAAAGACATTTTAAAATGCCTGTCCATTGAAGTTTCATTTATAAAAATTACCTTATGCATCAAAATTCAGTTAATTCATTTCATAATATAGTGAGATAATCTGATTAATTTAAGAACAAATTATTGTTGTCAGAAGACAAACGTGTATTTAAAACAATCCTGGTGAAATTCCTACATCTTTCAAGATGATATAGAGTATATTAAACTGAACCTTTAAAAAACTACCAAGAAATTAACATTTCATTTTTTAATTTGAATCTTTATTTCTTACAATAGGTACTCAAAACAATGGTCTTAGGGTGGGAGGGGTGGAAATCATGATATAGTAAGTTAAGAAATCATATAGCAGACTATTATAGTAATATTGCATTCTTAAATGGTCATAATGTCGAGTGGCAAATTTACATACTTGTTCAAAACATTTACTTTAAATAAAATAAGCATCGCTCACTTTTTAGATCACCTCTGTCTTTGCTAGACTTGCCAGTATTTTTCTCAGCAATAAGTATTTGAAACTTATGTCTAGCCCACTGAGTCAGATGATCAAGCATGGAGAACACCGTCTGTGTGCTCAGCTGACTTAGATCAGATGCACTGTCTTCAAGCCTCCTGGCAGACTTGTCATCGTCTTTCAGAACAGCCATTATCTCCACATAAACCTATACAAAACAGTATGATAAAAGACACAAGTGCCATACAGGCATCAAAACACTAGGAAACAGCAATTAACACAAAACTCAAACTAAAATACTAGATATTTTAATTGTCTATTTTTAATAATTTGGGGCTTATTTGCAAGCTCTGTTTGTCCCACAATCTAACGGGAAGAAATGGCAAACCAAGTAGTAGTTGCTGTCAGGAGATTCCATGCAGGGAGAGAGCCACTGAAAAGCAAACCCTTGGATTCAGAATAACCATCACGATTACTGGAATTTAAGGTTTCAAGACACAGTAAATGCTACTGCCCTTCTGCTACAAATGCAATACTTCAAGGTTTGATAAGAGTCAAGTTATCTAGTGGCTACTGGATCACGCATTTATTTTTTGCTTAAGTAAATACAATGCTTAAAGAACTGTTTCCTGTTTTAGTCAAAAGAATGAGTCAACATACATAACAGATGCTTATTGTGGATGTAGTTGTTCACACAAGAAAAAATTATCACACACCTCTATGCACCCACGATGTTTAAACAATGTTTTCATGTCTTAGCTGTGAACAAGGTTTTCACATCTTAGCTGTGAATTTCAAATTAATAGAATGTAAGTTACATTCTTCAGTCTCTTCAATTTCTGCCAAAACAAACTGAAGAAAAACAGACTGGCCAATACTTTTCTCTCCTATTCCAGTTAACAGAATTAGTTCTGTTCTAACTCAAACCAGGAAACCCTTCTTTGCTACAAGACATCCAAGATCTGCTCTGCATAAATCTGGTATCTAAACAGTTTTTCCATCTAAACTGCAAGGGAGACAAAAAATTATGGGTCTGGGTTCTTGGAAGTATACAAGTTCAACTGACTCCTTGTTTGCGCTGCATTGTCTTCCTCTTTGTACCAGCTAACACCAGCTGTTGATGTTACTGCAGTCATAATTAACAGCATAATATCTCATCCTAGGCCCTACTGAAGAAATAGATGGAAATACACAGAAAAGCAGTTCAACACTAACTTGTATGAGTAAATTCAAAACCGTGGCAGAAAATGTATCTTTATTAATACATGAAAAGGAGTTTAACACCTACAGAATTTACTGATGTAGGTCTACAGAAATTCCGCAGAGATAAACAGCTCTTAGAAAGCAGAGCTCCTGAACATTCCTATGAAGAACACTACCATCTTACACATCTCACCTCTTGTTGATCCTCTTGACTGCATCCCAACAAAACATAGACAAGGATGTGTGGAAGCAGATAAATTGTCACTTTATAGTCATTCTTCATCATAATACTGCAGCAATCAAAAATTTTTCTGGCAAGACCATGTCGCACCTATACAACAATATTATTTCCAGGAAAAGCATCATTGCAACAGTGCAAATGCCTGAATAATTCATAGGTTTCACTTTGTCAACAAATACAGATTCCATTCCATCAAATAATTTAATGATACCTGTCTCCTACAGAAGGTTCATCAGACTTAAACCTGCAGCAGGGATGCCAGATGGCAGCTGCTATTACATGTACCAGCTGCTGATACCACAAAAAGCATTGCTTACATGTTCCACTTTTCCATGTTTTCTACACTATCGTGAACTTGCACTGGACATAGAAAAAAAACCTTAAGGCTGAGAGTCTTATGCGGCACTCAGCCCCTCTTCTGCCCTTAAAAGCCTGCAAAAAGTAGGGAACTATAAAGGCATTCAAATCTTCTCTGTCTGAGATAGAAAGAGGACAGTCTAGCTATTGTGTTTAAATTTAGAAGAGGGGACGGAAGAGGGGACGGAAAAAATAGACAAGTACTTTTTATGTGTTGGGACTGTAGAGCAATAGGGAAATGGAAGAAATCTTTCAGAAACTGAGAGGGTAAATTTGACGCATTTCAGTCAGAGGGCACTTCAGTTACTTCTTAGAAGCATTTGTCAGTGCCTTCAGCTATACAAGGCTCTCTGGATGTGGGCAAACTTTCTAGACTTTTGGCTTTGACACTGTCTATGAAGCCTAGCCAAGAGGCAACAATGCTGGGGAAGGGAAGGTGCATGGTCACCATCATGATGCAAGAAGTCAGTATGCGCATTAAGAGGCCTATAGCGAACAGGCATATTCCCTCACCCACCTGTGACTTTCAGAAATGTGGTTCAAGAACTGTGTTGTATAATATATCAACATGGAGAGCAGATTTATTCTCTTACCTTTGTTATAAGATAACCTGCCCAAGTTGCTGACCATTCTGCAAAATTATCACCTAATTTGCTTAAGTAAATTGGCTTCTTCATCTTAGACCAATTTACAGCCTTTTGATAACTCTTGTACCTGTAATTTTAGAATATATATTTAATAAAACTATTCTTTTTTTAATTAATATGAAACAATAGCACAACATTAATAATGAAGTTTTGTAATTGGAATCATTAGTTTTCGTCTTCTGAATCTTTTAAAAAAGAATTAAGAAAATACTTTCAGTAGTCAACATCTTTTATTCTAAAGCTTCTTAAAATGAAACATGAAATACAAACAACATAACATGTTACCAGAAGTTTTAAGTTTACTTCAAAGAGCCGTTTAAATCAGTTTTAAGAAATGCAGTTTGGTAATATTTGAGTAGGATGTTTCTGACAGGAAAATCCAGAACATATATGAAAGTGAAGAAATGCCAAAAAGTTTGTCTTCTAAAAAGGTGAAACTTGACACAGGTAAGCACAACTATCTTCATAAGGAAATACAAAGGAACATTTTTGATTATTTCAAATTAAGGTGCATATATCATCTGAAGTTTTCTTCACATTATTTTTATCATTAATTCAATAAAAGGAAAAGTCAAATTAAAACCCGATGAGCTCCTCCTACTTCCATAAAGGAATACTACTGGATTTGAGTACAAACTCAAATTCTAGTGAGAATTTGTACAGAGGAAAGAAAACAGAAACAAAAGCTCCAAAACATCATGCAAGACAATGCTCTAGGGACAAATAGGCAGATCTAGGCAAAATATGAGCTTAAAAATGTTGCTTTTTTGATTTACAGAGAATTACATTCAAGAAAGTGCTAGTACAGAAAAACCTTTTTTGAATTTTGTATATACACATACCACTCTGCAGAAAAGTAACAATCACAAAAACAAACGAAGTTATGGCTAGCCTGGAGAAAAATAAAAAGACTTTTTAAAGCTCTAATGGAAAGAAATTGCTTAAGTTATCACATACCGTGTATTTAAATGAGGTTCCAAGATTTCCTGCACATGCTCAGGAAACCTTCTCCAAAGCCTGGAGCCTGGGCAGTCAGTGTTTGTCTCTCTACAGTCATAGATAGACAATAACTCCTGAAAAAGGTATGGTTTACACGACAAAGTTAGCACTGAAACTATTTGATGACGACAGTAGTAATAAAAATTGGTGATATATACAGAAGTAATGAAACAGAAATTATAGACTGCTTAATCCAGAAACTCTAACTGCAAAATTTTCATCCAACGTTGTTAGTCCTCCATTACTAGGCTGTGTTGATTTCAACCAACTCTTGATTCCCCAGATTCTCCAGTTGGTATTGGGACCACATTATCTCACATTCTTCATATCTGTCAGTAAACTAGGTCTAGAATTTAGTCCGATTCCTTTCTGTGCATAAGCTAATGAAATTTTCTCATTCTGCTGACTACATGGGACCACTTATTTTCTCCTGGAGCAAAGAACTGTCCTGAAGTTTTTGTAGAGATATTGAATAACAACAAAAACAAACAAAAAACCCCAAGCACCAAATCAGCTTGAAGTTGGCAAACCAGCACAAAAGACTGGAATCTGAAAATAAGGACAGGCTCCCATTCAGCTGCTTCTTAAAAGTGTAAGAAGAAACCTTCTCAGGAATACTTACTGCTTTTCATTTCTGCCTACAGAACCTTCACCATTTCTAAGTCAGTCTCAGGATTACTTCCTGAATCATCAATATCGTGATACAAAAGCAAACAAATCTTCTTTTATTTGACAACTCCCCAGAATTCTAAGTGAGCCCTGAGAAGTTTAAAAAATAAAAAAATCACTACCCTGAATAACCGTTTGCCTTGTAATTAAAAGCTGCAGAGGATGAAGTTTCAAATACTTTAACACGTACTTCAAAATTAAATTAGAACTATATTGCATAATTCTAAGTTTAGTGTGATAGGAAATAATGTGTGAAGAAAAAAAAGAATCTAACCACGTATCTTACCTGAATCGCATATGCTGCGGAATCCTGAGCACGAACATTATCAGCATAAGCAAGGAATGCTCTGGTCAGTTCCATCAACAATCCATAGGCAAAATTTGGATCCTCCACGCCAGCCTCAATCACAAACAGAACATCAGTTTTATTAAAACAGAGTAACAGCTGTACCTTTAATCTTTAAATAATCACTCTGAAGCCTGACTCAACTGTTTTAGATGAGAAAGCAAGTATAGATTTTCAAGGTCTAAAGATAAGAGGTTCCCTGCTCCCAGGTATTTTTAAAAAAAAAGTAACACTAAACAAAACACAGCAACACTTCTTACCACAAACGTAAAATGTTTTCCTTGAGTTTCACTTGTCGAAAAATCAAGCCTGCCAGGATCTATGGCTCCCAGTTCACCTAAACATTCTCCACAAAGTAGTCGGGCTTGAGAATTTGCATCCTGGCAGCCGATTAGAAGAACAGTTACCAACTGCGAGATGACTGGCTCCACAGTTTCACTGTCTGTTACATACTTTATCAATTTTTCCTAGGAAGTTGAAAAATAATGATGAGTTATACTACAACCATGTTTATGGTAAATAATCTCAGAAATTTTCCACCTGTAACTCTTAATTCGTATTTCATTTACCCATGACTGATTTTTGTCATTTTGTAACTAAAGCCCAACTGCCCTAAATTGCTTTACCCTAGGAAGGACTAAAGAAATGAGTAAGAATGAGAGATTTGGGCCTCAATTAATGATGCTGTCATAGTGAATATTGTATTTCATTATCAAATACTTCTTTTCTAACTTCATCTTCTTCCTCGTCTTACCAACCTCTCTTCTTTTCTACATTATCTTTTTCACATATATATCCCTTTTCTTCAAGTGTTCTGATACTTCCTCTCAATTTCTTTCATGCAGCTGTTGTCTTATCTTCTGGTTTCGCTGCCATTTATATCATTATTTCCCATTTGTTGGCCATTTCTTCAGTCAGTCATACTCAGTCAAAGCTTTAATCAATGCCCATCATTTTCATTGTACGTCCTTTCTTTTTCATTTTGGTCCAGCTTTTATTCCTCAGTTGTACATTTAGTCCAAATACAAAAGAATTTTTTTTTCTTAATAACGTGACGATGTTTGCCATTGTTACGTTTAATGAAAACTAAAACCAGAGCCAGCATGACAGAGCAAATAGTTCCACAAGCTGTGGAACTAATTGATTTGCCTCAATTATTGTGTTAGAATTCTAAACAAGCAAGACACGGCAAGATTTTGATGATCTGAGCTGCAAGAACTACTGATTGGTCAGGAATCTACACAATAATTGTTCTTTAAGCTAGGAGTTTTGTAAATCACTAATTGAAGAGGGGACAGATGTTTTTTGTTTGTTTGTTTTCAATAGGTCACATACACTCCTCTGGGCTAATAACCACACAGATTTGTAAAGCAGTATCTTCAACTTCTACGTGGCTATAAAATTTATTGGAATACGATCAATGGATTCAAATATTTGAGAGTGGAAGGCAAAGAAGGAAGAGAAAAAAGTGCATGAGGTGGTCACATATCTTAATTCTTTCCGATATTATATTCACACACAAAAAACGCTGGCTTTAATGTACTGAGTCTCCTGATGCAAAAGCCATACGTTCCTCAGCATTGAACAAAAAATGAAGTGTACCACTAGCCTTGCTGAATCATCTTCACGCAGATTTAGAAGATTTCTAAGTCTCTTACAAGGATACATGATAAAAAGAATCCCTTCTCCCCAGTATATTAAGAAACAGCTAGCTTAATAAATTGAGAATAACACAGTTCACAGGAACACCAGTTTTAGAGTTAAGGAGTTTTGGACTGTTGGTCCAGATGCTACTTTGATTTATTTTCAATCCTACTGAAGAAGGCTTTTGATACCTGATTTCTATACAATGTTTCTTTGAGGCTAGTGAGTGCATGAATACGGACATCCACGTTCTCATGCTGAATAGCTTTCATAGACAGCCGCAGTGTTGTCTGCAAGTCAGTGCTTTTGGAGGATTCCTGAACAAGATATGACATAAGAAGTTCAAGCTAACAGAAACGCAGCATCTCAAAAAACACAAGTGAAAACACATTCAAATAACTACCTTTCTGCTTACATTCTCAACTATATCCAGATACCAATGTCTTCCTGTCTTTTTTTTTAAAAATGTTTTCCTCAAAAAGATGCTATATTGATATTGTTGTGATGGTGTAAATAAAAATTATTAAATCAGAAGAAAATGCTTTACTTTGAGCACCTCATTATCTAAAAGCAAATTAATTTTTATTTTTGCTACCTTACTCCCACTAAATAATTGCTACTTCTCATCTATTACCTAACCATTATGAGGGTAAGCAGAGGCGAACCATAGACAAACTAAAAATAGACAAACTTTCTTACATTTAAAGAAAATATGGAAGAAGGATCAAATTAAAAGTAACACAATGTCATAACACAATCATTCCCATAGCTAATACTGCTGACTTTTCATCTCACGTCTTTAGTCTCAAAGAGATGAAAAGTCAGTGTTCAGGAGATGGTACAGAAACAAGCATGTTAAACATGAGCACATTTCACTTCTAAAGAAAGATCAGAATCTGCTCCAAAGTATTCTGGTAACACACAAATTCTTTTTTGTAGGAGGCAGATAAATACTACTTCTGCTTAACAATAAAATTTACATGTTTTCCTCATCTGTCATGAATTACTTTGATGTATTAAATAAACAATTAAAAGAAGCTGTACCTTTCTGTATTCCTGAAGGACAACCTGAATATCTTTTAGTTCTGGAAGGTCAGGCAGAAAATATATTTCGTGTAAAAAGTCTCGTACTGCATCCCTAAGAGTTGTAAAATGAATATTGCAAAGAACATTGCAAACATTAGTTGGACCATAAAAATCTTAAAACACATCAAAAGAAAGCAATGAAATGTAATGACTAGAACAAAGGCTTGAAAAGCAGAAAAAAGTATATTCTATGATTTTTTAAATCTAATTAATACATGTTTTAAAAGAATTTGTTTCTCTTGTTACTCAACTAAACCATGGATATCTCTCCCCTTTAAATTATCTTCTCTTTTAAAGACAGTTCTTTACAAAGCTTTCAAAGTTACCATTCATCTCTACCAGGATTGGCTTTCCTTATTCTGGAACTGACCAATGGGTGAGGATAATCCCATTTGATGAGAATCCAGTTCCAGTTTTCCTCATAAGAACACACACAACCAAAAAAAGAATTCTGTGTTTCTAACATGAAGAAATCTCTTTTAATTTTGCTACTTCGGGCACCTTCAAAAGCCTTATTATTTCTATTGTCATCTTTTATTTTCAACGCCATTGCTATGATAGAGTGCAAGAAAAATGAAAATCTAACAGAAGTAATCAAGATATAAAATGCCACCATTCCTAACAGTAACAACAAAAAAAAAAATCATAATTTTAAGCTACAATACATTAAGATGAAAAGTAATTAAGACTTGATATTGTCTTTAAAAATGTTCAGTCACAAAAGTTTAAGTGTTTTGTGTTAGACTTTTTTATTTTCAGTTGGTGTGACCACTTGTGAAGAGAATGTATCTCACTCAACATTAAATTCTGGGTACTTCATAATTGTAACACTAATTACTGAAGGAAACAAATAAAGAACTCGTTTCCTCTTTATTTCAAACTCCGTACACTTCTCTCCAGCTTATAGCTGGAGGTCGAAGTAGGTAATTTTCCATACCAGCAGAAGATGCAGAATCTGCAAAACCTGGCAGGAGTAATTGTCTGAACGGGTTGTAACTCGGCCACAGCGTCATACGGTTTTATAAGGACAATATAAATACACCTTTTCAGATGAGGTTATCACTTGCCAAATTTCAAAATCTCGTTTTAAAATTTAGACAAGTAGGAATTTTATAGAACAACATACTGTTTTGCAGAAAAATATGTTTTTCTCATCTCAGTGATGGACAACTTTAATTTAGGGTTATCACCATTCCTATTGATTGTAACTGAAAATATTTTGTACGGTACCTGTTCTCAACTATGAGGAAGTAAAATACTGCTGTAGTTTCCTTTGGTTGGATATGTATAAGGGGCAATAATGCTACTATCACATGACTAAGCAAAGAGCCAAGGTACGAATGGTCCAGATTTCGAACAAAACAATCCCAGGCTCTAAACATGAAAAGACAACAAAACAATAGTAATCAATGTTTCTTCTCTGTATAAAGACATTTTAGGCGAGTCATGAGAAGCATCTTACATTATTTCAGATTTGTGGTTTAGATTATTGTCTAGAAAAAACCCCAGTGTATTCAAGGACAAAAATCGCAAGTATGTCACTTTGGTTACACTGTAAGTTCACCTGCAACACAGTTCAGGAAAGTCATCCTTGTATCTTAGAGCTGTTCTCAGTGTAGTCATCATCTTCACTCTTACTGAACTGATGTGTTTGGAACCCATGAGCTTCATTAAAGACATAAGACTGTTTAAAGCCTAGAGACAGAGAAAAGTCGTTTTAGTGTATTAGATATTCAGTAAAACATATGTAAGTCATACCTTCCAATAAAACCAGGCTATCCTGGCTTAAGAAATCATACCATATAAGACATCAAATTCAGTCTGATGTTTCAATAAAGAATTTGGGGGTTAGAGGAAAAGAGAATGAAAGGGAATCTGTAATGACAGTATTGTAAGAAAAAAGTCATTAAAACAGATTGACAAGGGAAGAACTGTGGACACCAAAGGAATTAATGGTTATAGAAGTCTGTTATAAGACATGATTGATTGTATGTCCAAAGTTTTAGAAGCTGAAAAGCGCAGGTTTTGGAAATATAGAGAAAACAATCCAGCTCACATTTTAAAAGCCACAACAAAACCAACAATAGAATTGACGCACAACTTCTGGCAGAAATGATTTGTGTGCTTCAAGGAACAGGTAGTAACTCAGTTGCCAATGGGGCCAGTGAAAGTCAGAAGAGATATTTCAGTCACAGTAACACTATACAACATCTAGCGTGACAGATCAGTGACACAGGAAGAAACATGAGCCTGAGGAAAGGTCATGGCAGAGGAAACTCACCAAGAACAAAAAGAGAATGAGGAAAGATAGAAACAACAGCAGGTGCAACAGAAGAAATGCTATACAAATCAAGAAATTCAGAAAGCCTGAAGACATGGGGCTATGAAAATGAGAGCATCTCAATGTGAATATCTGAGAAGCAAAAAGCTTGAAAGAACACCAGAGAAAATGTAGTCCATCAACGTAAAGGTTGTCTACATTTTAGCACTGAAAAATTCCCTACAAAAATCATCTGCTCTACCTGTGTAAGGTGGCTGTAAGGCCTGTCTTGTGGTTAGAAGCATTGCCTCGGCAGAGCAGAGTTTTCAGGCTTTGCCTCAAGATGTGAGCTCTAACTGCTCTAAACCATAAAGCTGAAAGGAGCTGTTCTGTGAGAAGCAAAACCGATAAAACCTTATTTCTCTTGGATTTGCATCTTATTTTCTTTAGCTTTGCTCTCTGGTGCCTTTATAACCATGTTCCCTGCAGTACCTCCAGTTTACCTCCATATTCCCTCATACTCCAGTTTGTTTCTTTCACTCATATGAAACATACACTTTGACTCCTCCTATGTAACTACGGGTTGACTGACTTATTACATACACCATGTTTGACTGAAATATGTACATTAGCTGAGCATTAAAGAATCAAAACAAAAACTTCTGAGCTTACATGGAGGTCCTAGCCACAGTGAGATCAGTTTTCAAGAACCATGTCAAAACCTTATCTTTCAGATAAGTATCTTTCAGATTTCAGTGACAGTTGCACAATCACATGAGTAAGCCTTGAATATTAAAATAGCACTTGTTTAATTTTGAATATTAAAACAAAGACGAGTTTACGCACCATTTTTTTATCCTCAATGCCAACACTGGAACTCAGTAACTGCATATTAAAAAAAGCCAAGATACCAAGCAATTTAGGTTGCAGATAATCACCCTGTGGAGGGGGAAACAAAGTAAGAAAATAAAAAACAAACCCAAATAATCTTACTATTAAAACATTCCTAATCTTAAGAAATGAAAAAGCAAGTATGACATGTTAATTCTGAAAGACAAATGATAAGAAACCCAAATATATACACTGCTCCTTAAGAAATACCAACGTTAACGAAAGACATCTCTATTAGGCTATGGGTTGGGGGTTTTTTGGTAGGATTTGGAGGTTTGTATACGCATTTGGTTTTTGGGGGGTTGTTTGTCTGGGGTTTTTTTAATGCCTATTTGGTATGCATCTCCCTATTACAGGAACATTTAATATGAAATGCCAGACTTTCGTCCACTTTTTGCCTCAGATAAGTGGTGTTCAGAGAATATCAAATTGTCTTCACTCTCAGACTAGAGAAAAAAAAAAATATCGAACAAAACTGAACATGAATATTTTGACATCCTTACCATTTGTTCAGGTGATGTTATTTCTCTAGGTCCCTGATAGGGATCATCATGAGATGCAAATGAAGCCAATATTGACAAACCATTGAAGACTTGTTGATAGTGTTCTCCTATACGCAACAATAACTCATTATGCAGACCCTGGTAGTCCTGTCTCAGCAAGCTGCCCAGCTCTATCTCGGTCTCATTCTACAATCAAATAGCAAAGAGAAATCAAGTCTTCATTTCATCACAATGAAACTAACACACTGAGAGACACAAGGCATTGGACTCTGGTTGATTTACCATAAAAATCCAAGAAAAAGCTTCCAATCAGCTCAATGTTATGTAAACAAAGTTTTTAGAGTTTTTAAGTTCACAAAAATATCTTACAACGGTTCCTCAGAGCCAACAGAACAGATTATACATAACAGAACAAAACTTCTGCATATACAACTTTCCCACTTATGCTTTGCAATACCTTAACTTAAATAAAGCAGAAAGCTCACTATTCAATTGTTGCTCCTAATCCACACGTATAATAGAGTAAATGTCAATTTACCTTGAGGTAATGAAGCGCCCGCTCAAGGTCATCCTTGGAGCAGGAACAGACCAAATGAGAAAAGATGTATTTGAAGTTATTGATTAAAATCTCTCTTCGGTTTACATTCAGCTGTTTTGCTATGGTTCGAATAAGCACGGAGGCTGCAGGACTAGCCTTGGCTGCAAGGTCAGGAAGCAAAACTTGTAGGGTCCGCTGGTAAATTAAGAACAACACTTAATGGAAAAAACAAATAAAGAAAAAAACCCTCCAAAAACCCAGGGTTCATCTTTTTTCCATTTGGGTCACTACAACACCACACATCTCTGGCCATATGTATGACCATATGTATGAATAAAGAAGAACTTTAATAATATGTAAAATATCTAGTAGAAATGCAGAAAAAATAAAGACAATTACTTAAGGAGTTGCTTCATCTAATCAATACTGTGAAACATGCAATCAAAAAGTAAGCTAGCATTTTTTGCATCCATCCAGATTCTCCACAAGAGTAAATCTTAAAAAAAAAGAAGAAAAGTAACTGTCATGGTTTAGGATTTTGGCACCAGGGCAAGGGGGGCTGTTTGCACCTGTAGCCCTCAGGTAGCGTGGGGGATGGGGCTACAGCCTCCAATTTCGCACCTGCCCTTGGCCCAAGCCATGTCAATTAATGCCTCTTTGAACAACGCTATAAAGAGGAAAGGGGCAAACACTTTGCTCTCTTTTTGGCATGCTCTTTTTGTTTGGAAGGGGAAGGACGAAAGAGAGAACCACTGAAGCAGTCACCTTGGTAACAGGAACTTTTCTTCAACTATAATTTTGGGACAGTAAAGATGTTCTGTGTGACCAGTAGACTTTTAACTTTGTTGATTACTAGCAGGGGTGGAAGGAAGAGGGACCGGGATGCAGGAACCCAAGGCCCCTACCCTAAATGATTAATCACCGGTGAGGGAAGAGAGAATGGGTCAGTGCACTGAGACTGAAGGCACCACTGGAATGCAGAAAGAGACCCTGAAATTCCCCTGGAAACCTAGTGACTTTGAGTTTTGGAAACCAGCCTGCACAGGGCTGAAGACATCAGCCCGAGCAATGATCATACCCCCCCATACTCAACCCCACCGACCCACCCACCCCCACACTGAATGGAGGCAGCTGTGCCGAGCTGTCTCCTGTAGGGCGAGAGGGCCATGTGTACACAGGAAGTTTGTCCCACAAAACAGCCTTGAACTTCATGCCAGAGGTTAAAAGGACTGCACCCCCCACCCCGCTCCTGTATTATCCTGCCCCACCTCTGGCACCGACTGTGTGTCCTGAGGGCTCACAGTAGGTAGAGAGAAGGTATCTGTATGCACATATTTAAGATCTCACTGTTCTCTCCTTCTCTCTGTCCTATCCTTAAGTGATGATTCATGGTTTTTGAATTAAATTAATTTCATTCCCCCAGTCAAGCCTGCTTCTCTGCCTGCAGCCATAAGGGGAGTGTTAAGCCCTCCATTCATTTTCAGCTCTAACACTTTAGTTTGTTTTGTCTTCCTACCCCACATCAACCAAACAAAAATCCAACAACCCCCAAACACCACCACTTCCCCAACCTACCAGTCAGCTATACCACTGCTTACTTAATTGTTGTAAATTTCCCATCTAACAACAAGGAAAATACAGGTATGAAAATGAAGCTACTTAGGCTTCAAGGAAAACAGATACCTAACCAGACCAAGAAAAGATTTATCCATAGAACAATAGCTTTCTTCATTTGAAACAAGAAAGCAGACACCATGCAAAAATCATGCCTTACAAAGAATGCCTGCAAGTGCACTACACCATTAATTTAGATATACTCAGTGCATACTCCAGACCTTAGTTAGGTCATTACCTGTCATACTAGAACTAGCACTGTAGCCACCACTAACTTGTTGATAAAACTGTTCCTCTGTATTCGAGCTCCAAGTTGCAGCAATCTAAAAGTATTCTATATCATAAAAACAACAGCAATTAGAGAAAAAAATTCAGATCTGTGACATTCACAGAAAAGTTGTGGACTAAGATGGAAATTCACAAGCACACACACACAAAAGAAGTAAAAATCACAAGTAAAAAGGATCAACCAACTTACTGAGAGAAAGCGATTTAGATCTGGAAAATCAAATACACTGGCGATCTCAGATAACATGTCCAGAGCCATTTCTCTCTGGTGAGCAGCTGTTTGTTTCTGTAGCTCATTACCCTGGCATGGAGCACTCAATACTGCCATCTGGCTGGAGTGCAGGGATTCCACTAGAAACTAAGAATAAAGAAATACATATTTAGCATTATTTTCCTCTTTTTTCACTCCTTAAAAATATACAGATGAGTTTCGCTCTTTTTTCTAGGCATCTGTTTTTCTTTCTCATTTATTGCATATAGATTTGTGATTATTTCTTTACTATAGAACTGGATTATCATCCACTTAAAAATAGCATGTAATTTTGCAACCTTGGATTCAGACATCACATTATTAAAAAAAATATTCAAAATTAGAAAAGCCTGGTTTTGGTAATTCTCTTTTAAACAGAAATTTTGCCTTAGGTAATGCATATAACAAAAGAACAAATCAATCATGTCGGTGTTATGCCTGTAAAATACTGACTTCCATATCAATCTTAAATCACAGCCTCTTGTGGCAGCAATGGTACCACACAATGCAAGAAACTATATAGTTTCTCTATTGCAGAATGACAGCATCTAGGGAATAAAAAGCAATCCTGTTGAGGGGAGAAGATCATGACAAAGTCAAAGATCTTCCATTCCTTCCTGAATGTCAGTGGGGAGTTTTTTTCTTTTGTTTTTTAAATCATCTCTTCCTTGTCCTATAAGATTTCACCTTGTAAAATACCGTAATTTTTACCTTTAATACCATTTTCAAAATATACCGGAAGAACCTAAACATATGCCTTTCTTAACAACCCCCTCTTTTTTCTTTTTACCTGACAGATAGGTTTCTTGTACTGACTGAAAAAAGCTTGCAGTTTTACGGACTTAGCCGCTGCCAGGGATCGAATTTCTGCGTGTGCTGCTCCAGCCACTGAAGCTGACTTGGACAACAAACAATGTAACAAATGCAAGAGGGCAAATGGTACCAAATCTCCTTTTGATGCCCTTACAAAGCAAGCAGAAGAAAAAGAATTAAAAAGGAAAAAAGAATCATTGTATTAATAAGATGACTTAAGCATAGACAATTTCTAAAATGCAAAAATGACGCATCATTGTATTTGCATAGTCGCATCTGTACTTCCTATGAGAGGGCAGAAGCAAATGAAAAATACTCCATATGAATCAACAGCTTAGTACAGTTGCAAAGGACTCTAGACAAAGGCTGACCTTGAAATAAGTCATTTAATCTTATATTTACACTGGAACAAAAAAGTTACTTTGCATCACAAACTAAAAATTGCAAAGCAGTATCAAGATCCTATCAAAAAAATACCTTCCAATATCTCCTGTTGTGAGAATCAAGGTGTCTTTAAGCTCATTATTTCTTGATATTTTGGCATTTGTATAGGCTTCTTTCATTCTTGAAACAAACAGCTTGAACACATGAAAATAAAACAAACAAAAAAATTTTGAGTGTTTGGCATTAGTGAAACAAAACCCATAATAAGTTAAGAAAAAGAATCAAAAATAAATATGAATTCACCTCTTTTATGAAGCCTTCTTCAGAGTCTAAGGATTCTAGTATGTTCTTTATGCAGTCACTGAAAGCCACTCTGACATCTTTGTCTGGATCTTCCATTAGATTTAATAAAGACCCAACAAGAATCTTCACACTGGACTCATCAGTGTTAAAATCCAGATGTTTGCAAAGATGAGGTATATTTTCTATAAATGCTGGGTGGTATAGGTTGGAGGAGGAAAGGAAAAAATATTTTTTAAAAAAAAATCTATTGAAGTGCACAAGGCAACGATACAAGTAAGCCACAAAGCACACGATATTTTTTATCAAAAGAGTAAATATTGTCAAACCAGATGATGTTTAAAATTCAGATTTTACCAAGTATTACATTTCTACATATAGTCATAGACCAAAATTAAGCCAAGCTAGTTTAAAAACAATACGAATGACAACATCAAACATTAGCACTGATATCAAATGAAATACAACATTTCAATCACCATTATAGCTATTAAAAAAAGATATAGTAAGAAAGAATGGAGAAAAGTACAGAAGTAGTAACTTTGTACCTCATACAGAAGAGCAGAATGTTAATAAAGGTAAAGTCACATACCTAGCTTTACTGAGCTGGATACTTCGTTCTTGAGGAGAGTAAGAAATGGCTTGAAAACACAGGCTTGCACAGAACAAGTTACTTCACGAGTACAAGTCACAGTAAGGCTGCTACATAAAATACCAGAAGTAACGTGCTTAATAGCAGAGTCTGCTAAGGAAGGTTGTATACTGAATGTACCAGAAAGACAGCAAGATAATTTCCCAACTATAGCAGCACAAGCCTCCTTGACTAGCTCAGACTCATCTTTGATTTGATTCCTGAAATGGAAACAAAAATTAAACCAGTTTAGAAGGTCATTTACCTAGAAATTCTACATGGTCTGATTTTTCTACCTTTACTGAAAGCACAATAACGACAATTTAAGGATCTGTCACACGAAATTATTTTTTTCCTTCTCAGATTTCCCTCAAGTTCTATTAAATGTTTGAAGTAGCACCGGGCATGGCTAGCCTGGCACGGTATAAAGAAAATGAAGACTAGACACAATACAACAGAAGACAACACCTACAAGAGGCAGAGAAATTGGAAAGATTTTAAGAGACAAGTGTATCTCATTTCCCCTCCTTCATTTAAACTTATTAATTAGAAATGGGGTCCTTCAAATAGCGAAGTAACTTCTATACCTACATGGTAAGCCATCACCATTCTATCATACAGATATTGACACTTATACAATTTCTGAACTTGAGATGTAGCAAATAGAAATTTTTTTTTTTGCTTATACTACATTTCTTATGTGTCCATTTTTCTTCTTGTATGAACTCAGAAAAGCAGCCTTAATACATACAAAAGAGCTTTGGGAATCATACTGCAGGTCTGCACACTTGGTGTGCACTTGGTGAGCAAGGTGGGAAGCAGGAGAGAGAATCCTTTAATGCATGTAGCCCGAATTACTTCATGGGGACTTTGGAGTGCCCAGTGATGAATGGATTTTCTCCAATCCAGATGAATGTTTCTTGGGAAGAGAGACAGAAGGAACACACAGCGTGACTGAGTTTGGGTTGCTAAAGGGAAAAAACAAAACAAACCAGATAATTACTTGGTTTAAACTTCATAGGAGGGCAAAGAAAATAATTTTACTTCAGAACAATCATTCCAGAGAGATATGAGGTTTTATATACTTTAACATACTTACAGAAACTCTGTGCAGTTTTTTGACTCAAAACTAGAGGATCAAACCCAAAAGCAGATGGTTTAAAAGAAGAATCATCAGGATGGCTGTATATCCAGGGCAGAGACAGCAATCCACATAAGTTATCAAGAATTTGATCACTCAGTGCAATTTTCACTAGGGGGGAAAACAAAACAAAACACCTCTTACTTTTACAGCTCTGTATAGTTTATAAAACAGATGAATATTTTATGTTCTTGTTTTGCTACAAAATGTTATTTTTTCTGTCAACAAAGATTAGTAACACTATTCCCACACATTCCTATCCTATATTTCAGACATAAATAAAAAACTATGTAGTGCTCCATCAAAATAATCTAAAAGTTTCATTAAACAGTTGACAGCAGGTAATACAGAACAACAGAATGAATACAACTACAGTATCTCTGCATTTGTATGAAGACTCTCAGGCAGACTTTGGGGTGGCTAGTAAGCTGAACACTTTAGTCTCTGTAGAATCTGTCCTCCATCCTACTACCTACTTTTAAAAAAAACATGGAAGTACTTAGTACTTTTAGTACACTTCTTGCACGCTACATTTGCTGAAGCTAATCAGAAGGTTTGAAATCTTCGAGCGAAACAGAAAGGAATGCTGCCTCTCTGTATTTTAAAAAGAAAACTCCTGAAAGTTTGTTTGTTTCTTATGCATATTCTCTATCCCCATGTAGTTTCCTGTTCAGATAAAAATCAATAGAACTGAAGATAAAGACTAGTAAATCATGCTCAAAAAGGAATGCAATGGAAGCTCTCTAAACAAAGAAGAATATTCTTTTTTAGATTTAATCTTTAATGTACAGCAAGTGGAGTTTTAACACAAGATCTGTAATTTCAGTACCTCTACCACAACAGACCAATTTAGTCAGAGGCACTCCTATTTACAAATCCAATAAAAGACATGCAGGTTCAAAGGATTTCTCACCTTGTGCATAGAGCAAAGCATCAAAGATTTTCACTATTCTGTCAATCACTTGTTCTAGGTTAACAATCTGCGTAGCAGCCTCTAACAGGTTTCTGCAGACATTCACTACTCTTGTGATAAAATCAGAGGAAATCCATGTGAACTGTATATTCACCACTGAATCTGAGGAGCTCGGAGTATTCTTACACGTGTCAGAGTTACACGGATGAGTTACTTTATGATCTATGCTGTTAAAATAGAAATCATAGGATCAATGCAACAGACTATAAACATTTAATATTGAATTGCTTGTAAGCAAAGTTACTTCCGAAAATGTACTACTTCAACATATACACGACTTCTCCAATACGTGTCCTGGTACACGTGCAAGCATTAAGTTAATCTACACAAATCAGTGTAACAGTTACAAGAAACTATTGGTCTCACGGTTTCACCTTGGTACCTTTACCTGGTAGAATTTTGGGGGGAAGAACAATGAACTATGCACAAAGCAGCTAGTTGCAGAATTACGGCAATCCCTTCCACAGTCTGAAGAACGTCTGCTGTCAGAATTTCTTTCTCAAGGATAAATATTAAGGATGTAGCTTTCTTTGTGATGGCATTCCATAGAGTGCTCTTCAATTTCATGTTTACAGGACCAAGTCTGTAATTTGACCACATGAATTATCTTCCAACACATACTTTTTTCCAGAAAAGGTAATTCATCATAGCAAAAACAGAACTAATCTACGTGGGATATAGGATTAGAAAAACACCAAATGTTTTCCAGAAAAGGTAATTCATCATAGCAAAACCAGAACTAATCTACGTGGGATACAGGATTAGAAAAACACCAAATAAAGCTTTAGCTTAAATGTGCTCTTTGGGAGAACAAGATACTAACTCTGAAGCTAAGTATGATGCAAATCAGACTTATCTGAAAGACTATGAAGGTATAACTCTACAGTCTTTGGAAGGTCATGGTGACCAAGGTGGTTCCTGATGACTAAAAAGGTAAACATTACACCCATCTTCAAGAGAGGCAAAAAAGAGAATCCAAGAACTACAGGCCTGCCAGCCTAACCGCAGTCCCTGTGAAAGTTATGGAAAAAGTTTTCCTTAGCTCATTTCTAGCCATGTGGGGGACAAGAAGGTGACTGGGGACAGTCAGCACACATTTACCAAGGACAAATCATACCACACTAACTTGATTCCTTTCTACAATGAGACCTGTAGCTCTGTGGATAAAACAAGAGCTGCTTATTCAGAGGACCTCAACTAGCTGGAAAACTAGGCTGACAAGAGCTTCAGAAACACGTAAAACCTGCAACTAGTACAAAAAACCCACATAACACAGAACAGGCTGAGGGCTAATGGGCTTGCAAGCAGCTTTGGAGAAAATGATCCAGTGGACTTGTGGATAAGTTGAATTGTTAAAAAGATCAACAACATACTGGGATGTATTATCAAAAGCGAAGCGAGCCTACACCTGGGGTACAGCATGCTGAAGCCAGTTTTGAGTACCCAAATACAAGAAAGAGAAAAATGTGCTGGAAGAAGTCCAAAATAATCAGGGAGCTGAAGCAAAGCACAAGCAGAGGATGAAAGAAATGGCTTTGTTCAGCTGAGAATAACTTAACTAGACCTGCTTTAAGTATATCCAGTGCAACAGCATAACCACACACGATTCTGTCATTCTGTATGTATTCTCTCAGGTCTTGTATTTTCAGTGTGTAAAAATAAAAATAATTTGCATTGGACATATTAAAAATACATTCTTTACTAAAGTTAAATCAAAGCATCATTTAGATCTTTTCCCAGAACATCTTTCAATTGGTTGTAATGAAAAACCACCTCAAAAAAACCTGACATTTATTATTACTCACTAGTCAAATTACTTTAAAAGTAGTTACTGAGTAAGCGTCATACATTACTGGTGTAGGTGATATCTTTGGATGCTTTGTTGTTAGGCTTAGTCGTCGTCTCTTCTCTGGAACTTCATCATGGCTGCTGCTCCATCCATCAGTATCAGAAGTATCTAGCTGGTTCTGATGAAACTCTTGGAAGATTTCTTCCGTTTGTGTTTTTAATGCTGTATAAAGTGGACTCACCAGATACTGGGATGGACAAACAACAGTGGTACCGTGATGTATGCTATGCCTTACTTCTCAAAGACATGGTAATTTGTTTCTGAATTAAGATATAAAATCTCAAAACATTATGGTAACAAAATTCTTGAGAACAATTCTGTTCAGAAATCTTAATTACAAGATCAAAACACTCGTAAGCAATATCTCCTGTATTCCTACCAGAGAGAATGCAGCTAGTACAGCTGTCTCCCAGTTGTTGCCATAATACCTTGCTACCAAAGCCATCAAGACAGACACATACAAGTTTAAGAGACAATAAATATGTTATGCATATAGGTGTACAGAGTAGCGGGAACACTCAGCATGTCAACACCTCATTATGGTTTTAAACTAAAAGGGTAGTTTTAGACTGGACATAAGGAAGACATTTTTTTACGATGAAGGTCGTATAACACTGGAACAGGTTGCCCAGAGAGATGGTAGATGCCCCATGCCTGGAAACATTCAAAGTAAGGTTGGATGGGGTTCTGAGCAACTTGACCTACTTAAAGGTGTCCCTGCTCACTTGCAGGGGAGGCTGAACTAGACAACCTTTAAAGGTCCCTTCCAATCTGAAGTATTATGATTCTATGTTAATTCAAACCTTTCTGTCAGTCTATCCCCAGCATACACAACTAAAAAGCACATGATTAGAAAGTAAGAGCCACTCAGGTGAAGGGAAATTACTTGCAAAGTATGCTATGAGCATACTTTACGCCTCATCCTCATGTTATACTATTACAGACAGACCCTTCTGCCTGCATAGCTTCTAAATAGCTTAATACATCTAAAATCCATCCAACTACCTGACATCCATCCAACTCTGACCTGTTCAAATATGTGAAACATTTGAGAAACAAGGAGTATGAATCTAATTATGAAACTAAAAATAGCATTTCCTAGATTTTTTGTTTTGCACAAATGTAGGTTTTTGTACATGATCTAATCACACAAAATACAGCTTTTAAAATTAACCTACCTCTTGTTCTTCCTGAGTTCCAAGCACACTCAGAAAAACTTCACATACGGTACTGATACGTACTTTTCTTACTTGTAAGGCAGATTCGTAGCCAGCTGGAACAAACTCCAGAAAATATTGCAGTATATGGCAAAAAGCAGCTTTCAGCTTTTCAGACTGAAGACACCTAAACACATCACCTTCAAACAATGCACAGAGCTTCTCTAGTAGCATATTCAAGTACACAGGTTCGATATTTTTGTAAGAATCTGCTTCAAAAGGCAACAACGTCCTCACCAACAGTAAGAGTGGTTCTCCAAAGAGTTCTGATTCTTCAGTATCCATTTCAAGTGCTGACTGTAAAATTCCAAAAAAGGCTGCAAAGAAAACACTGGCCAGTTGTTCTGGAGGTCCTCCTAAATGAATTAATTTTACTAAAAGCTCCACTGCCAAAGCTTTAACTTTCAGACTGCCATACTCCAACAGGGAGCAGCCTATCTCCCAGAGGAGATTATCTTGTCGTACAAAAAATACATCTGCAACAATATCTGTCAGAATAGACATTAATATAACTTCCAAACAATCTACATTAGGCATACCCATCAGCTGTAATGGTGCCAGACTTAAATATCCCACATTGTCACTTGTATTGCTTGAAAATCTCTTTACAGTCACTGGCCAGACCAGTCCACCTACCCAGAGATGGTTTTGTGCATCTCTTTCATGCAGGAAGATTAAATCTCGGAAAAGCTGTAGCAAGTCTTTTGTTAGTACTTCGAAAATGGAGCAACTCTTCATTTTAAACAGGAAAAGTAAAGAGCAAATGACATCACAAATGTTCTTGTGCAATGAGTTGCAGTTTGGAGTCGAAGCAATTCGGAGAAGCCTTGTTATAATCCAATTACTAAATTCTATGACAATAAAAAAGAAACAGCAAACAGAAAATTTTTAGGATAAAACCCAAACCCTCCTATTACAAGCACCTCCTTGAGAGCAGGTTGCTTAGCAGTAAAACAAAAGAAAACCTAAGATAAATGCATGTAGGCTTAGTAAACAGAGAGCATTCAGAGAGACATTTCTTCAGCAGATCATATTGAAAAAGAGGAAAAGGGGGTAGAGTGTGGGTGCATGCAGGGAGTAAAGGAAAAAAAGACATTTTCTTCTGTCAAAGAAAACCTCAGGCAATGAATATGTATACAGGGTATCTCCTCAACATACACTGGGTAGTATGACTAAGCAATGGTGATAAGGTCAAACTCTGTCCTGATAAATTTCCATTCTCACAAGTGCAAATCAACTCACAATATTAAGTCTATCATAATAGCCACTTACAAATACGTAACACCGAACTTACGAATCTGCCTTTTTCCCATTTTTGTCCTTTTGTATGATTCCATTGTCAGAAAACTTAAAAATAACAAGCTTCAACATAAACATTTTCAACAAACTCACCAATGCAACTGCATTCGGTTTCCTCCTGATTTTCACCCACATTTACAAACATAAGCGGGGAAGATCTCATGATATGTTGAATAAAATCAAGCAACATTACAGAACTTGGCTGTGAATCTGATTTCTTAATCAGTTCCAAAGCAACTTCAAAAAAAAAGAGATACATTTCTGAATTAGCTTTGTAATAAATCAACTTCACAAATTTTTTTCACACCTAAAGAGAAAGAGTAATTTTTTAATATAAAATACTATGATATGGTATTAAACCTGTAAATTTATCAATGTATGCTTTCTTAATCCATTAAGGCAATTTTTTACATATTGCAAACTCATTATATGACACCAAACTGTATGAAGAAAAATATAAATTAATCACCTTAAATATTATTCATTAACACTAGTTAGTTACTTGTTAGTCCACTGACTTATTCATTAACACTAGTTAGTTCTATAACTGTTTGATAAGTGAAGAATAGCAAATAGATAACAACCTAATTTTTAATCACACAATTTTCCCTAGGTTTATTACCTTGGTAGGAAAAAACCTCTAAGAATTGTTCTAAATCTCCAAGAAATACAAGTTTTTAAACAGTAAGTTCAGCTTACTGAGTCAGAGAATTTAGCAAAATACTAAACATATCCATTGCTGCTCTATAGCTCCATTGAAATAGGTATCTGAATCACACGAGATTTACCCAAATTCCACGTGGTTAGTTATCACAAGAAGGAAACTATCTCACATTCAGAGAGTAATTAACCAGAAAAGTTACACGGTAACTATTAAACACAACACTTATGTATTCAAAAGCAGAATCTAAAGCAGATCGGAATTGTTTTATTTTTATAGCCTTTCCTTTCAGGACTTTAAGAGAATTAATTCATTAGACAAAATATCAGTCTTACTGACAGCTACATGAAATTATACCTTGGAAACAGTAAGTTTCCCTTACTGTGACTCTCCTTGATGTAAATGCACAGGTAACTACAAATGATAATTTTATATTATATGTATTTCACAATCACCAAAGTGTTGTTAAACTACTGTAATAATGGGAATTATAACATGATTTAAGGAGTACTAAAACATGGCTTTGTTAGAATTCTAAAACTAAAAATAAAGCTGTTTATATCAAAGTATTTCAATACTGATAGAACCTGTGAGTATTAAGACTTGCAAGCTATATTACTCAATGAACAATCATAATACATGATACTCCTGATCTTCAATGTTGCAAGCATTTATACTCATACAACCCTGCATTGCATTTCAGCCCTCCTTCTTTTTCTAAGTTACTTCATCATGGAAGTTATTTTTTAAAAAGTCATTATATGATATTGCAGTCAATTCCTAATCTTTGTTGAAATTAGAGCTGTAACTTTTGGGAGGGGGGCAGGAATTACTTAAAGCGTAAAGTGGATAATAATTTTAAAAGATAAGAATGTAATACCCACCAACATCGACATCTGTAAGAATTCTGTCAATGAACTGGCAGAGTATTTGTCTTGGTTTCTGCACAACTGTATTGTATTCTTCTGGACTAGCACTAAAATTAAAAGCACATTATCCATTTTAAAATACAAAATAATACGTCAACAAGACTATGTTAAACACTGTAAATTTTGTCTTCTAAAAGTCTTGAAAAAGAAATACAAATTGATTTCTTGTTCTAGTGAGCAGTGTACTGCCTGGTCCTCCTTCTCATTATTCTTCAGAAGGACAAAGTTTGACAAAGTACTGAGGATCATTTAATTCTGTTTGATATACATTAAATATGCATGGACAAACTAAGGCATTGTTGCTACCACCAAGTAACAAAACAGCTGTGATGAAGAAAAAAAAATTAAGAACTCGCTTCACTTTTGGAATTAACCAAAATCATTCAATTGATTAGCTACCAAGAGCCGGGGTAAAAAGTGTTGATAGCAACTGCTAAGGTGACTAAGCTAGCTCTTGTCAGGTCAAATTTTCAACATACAATTATACCTCCATGTCAACTAGCTGCCTACCCCAAACAAAGCCGCAGCCTTGGTGCTGTCATTAAAAATGCAGGGACAAACATTTTCCCGGTTCGTTTAATTCTCAGTAAAACCTCACTACAAACCCAACGGGAGTCGCCAGCACACCGAGGCCAACATGCCTCTCCTATCAGGTTCTACCCGCACCACTCGAGAGGGAGCAACCCAGGCAGGCGGTGGGAGAAGGCAGCGACCAGGATGCGAAAAGGGTGCAGGCCTAACCACAGGACAGAGATAGGGAACCAATACACTTTTCCAACTCCCCGTGCCGCACACTGATGCCGAAGCCTGCCGCGCTTCCGCAGCGTGAGGGAACAACCCAGGCAGGCGGCGGGAGAATGCAGCGGCGGGAGAATGCAGCGACGAGGATGCGAAAAGGGTGCAGGCCTAACCACAGGACAGAGATAGGGAACCAATACACTTTTCCAACTCCCCGTGCCGCACACTGATGCCGAAGCCTGCCGCGCTTCCG
>NW_010425007.1:31511-37836 GCF_000710305.1 Buceros rhinoceros silvestris | reverse complement strand
GACTATTTGCGACGTGTGGTGACCCACCACACATACCCACCGCTTAGACTTGAAGTTTTGCTTCTTTATTTGCTCCTTAGTAAATAAACAGAAACCTTCGCAAAATAAGCATAGCTTGCATTTATCTGTATTTGATTACAAAAACAGAAGCAAAACTAGTAAATTCTGGAACATGACAGATATTTTATACTAAATATCTTTTCCAATGGCATTGTAAAAAATTGAAAATGAAGTTAAGTGGACTATAGCAATCCACCTGCCCACAAACCATCACTGTACCACCTGGGCAAGTAGAACCATTGCCAGTGTGGAGACAGGGCTTGCGAAGACTGTGGATGTGGAAGGAAGGCTAGCAGTCAACATTTCCCCTAGGGCCAAGGGGAAAGGAAATCATGGCAAGAGACTGAGCAAGGAATGAGGAGGGGAGTGGCAGTAGGCACAATTCAGCAGTATCACCCCTGTTTTATAATGTGCAATAAAGGGCCTTCTCTTTCACGGGCATCCCCTTGTTTTGGGGAAGGAGCTTGCTTGCCCTTGTGAGGTTGAGAGCTCTGCTGGTGGTGGCATGTGCCTCCGGTGGGGTCTCCCAAGCCAGACAGGTCTCAACTGAAGGGTCAGACAGAGTGTGTCCATGGGCAGGATGGGCTCACTAGCCTTCGGGCAACCATCCTAGGAGAAGGACAACTCTGACTCCAAACCCGAGCAGATGAAGCTCGTTTAGCCTTGTAAGGCTCCATCTAAGAGAAGGATACTCTAACCAAACCTACGACCCGAGGACTTCGCTGTCACCGTCCAAGCTCGCTAGGCCCTGGCAGATGAACCTCAGGTGTAAAGGGTGGAGCCAGTTCCGTGCACGCTGCGCCTCACCTAAAAAATCCACCGCGCAGGATCGAAGGGTTTACTCACATTTCCAAATCTTCGTCCGCGAAGCCAAGCCATGAAAGGGCCTTAGTTTGCCTGGTCGAGTTTTACCCCACAGAACCCCGGTGATGGATGTGCACATGTGAGGGAGCTGTGGAGTTAGGAACGGCTCAGTTTGAATGAAGACCACAGCGTGGCTTTCTCAAACCAAGCGCTTCACAACTGCAACCTAAGAGGTTAGTCTCTCCTGCAGATTGGACGTACAATAACTGTGATGTTTGTTCTTTTAGCCACACTTACCTCCAGGAAGGGTTGTCCAGCAGCATTTAGGTTGCAGAGCCAGAGAGGAGCTGGGGCACCATGCAGCACCTAGAGAGGCAGCTGTTCAGAGAAGCCCCAGTAAATGCTATGATTCCCATGGCTGCAGCGTGATGCTCAATGCCCATCCAGTAACTTGAGGACTGACATGGACCTTTATGCATTAGCTAGAAAAAGTAGGGTGTCTATTTACACTTGGCTTAAGCTATAGCCTTTGTAGTGTAAGAATATCTACACTGAAGAAAGGAGGTTTATCTAAAAATAATAACTTTTAAAAAGCATGAACCAGTCCCAGTTTTTGCCTTTTATAACTGTTATAAAGAACAATTGCTTTCTGAGGTAGGTTAGTCCTGTGGAGCTGTCAAATCATCAGTTTTGCTGACCACAACAAAACCATTCATGGAGGATCACAGGAATTTTCATGAAGGGTAGGTTAATAACCTGTAACATCACACAGAAGAGAAGACAAAAATCTCATTTTGAATTTTGTGGCTGGCTGGATCCAGTAATCTCAAAGCTATACAAAGTTTATTGTTGGCAAAGATGTGTCTTTTTGAGCTGAATGTGCTAATGTAATATTGCTGGTTTTGTGTCAGTACAAAAACATTTCTATAAAAGGCATATGTGCATAGTTTTTTTCGATATATTTGAACATGAATGTGTGTGTATATATGTACATGCTTATATGGCTGAATTTTAAAATCCTCTCTGTTCTAAGAGATAGACTTACCTTCCTTATGGCTAACTGCATGTTAGTAAAAACTACCATTTTACACAGGGGTCCCTGAGTTTAAACAATTACAGTCAGGTTTTTCAAGGCATTTAGTTATTTAAACCTAGTGATTGTTTCCTCTTCGGTTCATCTGCTTTTGCTAGTGAGCTAGGCACCCACTGGAGGTTGTTGCAACTCTGCATGGTTAAGTACCTCTCAGTATTTGATTCCTACCTACGTGCTGAATCACAGAATCATAGCACGGTTTAGATCAGAAGAGATCATGAAGATCAATTAGTTCCAGCTCCCCTGCCATGGGTACGGACACTTTCTCATGGCAGGATGATTGGAACTAGGTGGACATAGTTTTCTCAGGCCCCTTTAATAGAAATATTAGATCTACTGCTTATCAGTTTTGAAAACATTATGTTTGAGAAATTTATCATTTGAAGGCTGCAAACTAGACTTGCAGTCATACTTCCAAAATTCAAAGTATGTTCTCTTTTTTCAAAGAATCACACTGGGTAAAGCCCCTCTTGGCTAATGTATGTATTTTCCTTTCCTGCACTACATTTCTTCAATTATCAGTATATTTTTTTGTCAGAGTTACGAAGGGAACCTTGCATCTTTATCAATATTGAGCTGCTAGCAGAAATATTATGAGGCCACCTGAGATCCTGCAGCAAGAGCCAAGTAGAGGACACAGAGGCAAATACTTTAAAAAAAATTCAGGAAAAAGAAAGTGTGCATATCATATTTGAGTGTTCAAAGACATGCTCCTGAAGTGTAATATAGTTAAGGAGTCAGGCATTTTGTAAGGTGGTTACTTCATGACAAAGAGCAAAGATATTAAATGTCCCATTAAAAAACATGGACCAACAACAAAAAAACCACCAAAACCACCAGCTGTTTGTCCAGCAAAACCTCTGCTTATCTGGAGCCCAAAAGGAATCTGCAGATGTATACCCCCTGTCTGAGAACAAAGTCTTCAGTCACTGGAATGCAATGCTATGAAAACAAATACTACAAAGCCTGGTAACAGGGGGATATCTCACTTGCATATTTTTTGTGACCATCTTGGTTTGCAGAGAAGGGGGTCCCCAAAGCATTTGAGCCAGCAGGATCTCTTTGTACTAGGTTGCTGTCTGTTTGGCCAGATGTCTTCCCAACAGTGAGATAGAAAAACCAGCTCTCTTATTTTAATAAGCCATGGAAAAAGAATGGGAAAAAAGTCCGTGTCCAGTGAAACAAGTCACACTGTGTTCCTTCTGATATTTATTAGACATTAATCAAATCAGCAGTGAGAAATGCACATCATGCAGAAGTGACCCTGGCTCCCCAGGTTTGGAAATTAGTGACAAATCTCTGGGAGTAAACCAACATTGAAAACATGTACAGGACACAGAGAGGAGTGTGCTGCATTAGAAGCAACAGTAACAAATGCAGAAGAGGTGACTTCAGCCAAGAACCCCCTTTTGCCGGTTTTACATATGTTCTATCAATGGAATGGGTGTGTAGGGTCATTCTCTGTGCATTTGCTCTACAGCTTTCTGTAGAGAGGTTACATATCTTCTGGAAGAAGATACGCCATCAATGCAAGCGGTCATTGGTAAAATTGGGGAAGTTTCATCAAATAAAAAATTTATTGAAATTAAAGCCCAAGCATGGGGTCCTTCAAGCCTTGACTCTCAGCTTTTGTGGTAAATCTGCATGATTTTATGCTAACCTGCTGGGTCTTGTGTAATCACAATGAGCATTTGAAATCACCTCCCATCTGTTGCTAATTAATGTTTTGGCTATGATATCTTTTCAGAGCAACCCTTCAATAAAAAGAAGTGTCTTCACAGCAAGGCTAAATGCATCTCCTGTATCAGAACAAGCTTATTTGGGCTTGGTCCTTAAGTAGGGTAGTGGGAAAAAGCAGCAGAGCAAGTTGAAGCCAGGCTCTATGCTTGGGAAGCTTGTAGAGCCCTGATTACACTGTAATTTATCGCTATACAGAGACTGTTGCATTCCTGGCTTTTACCTTTGCTCATAGCCTGAATTATTTAACTGCACAGAGAGACATCAGAATGAGATGATCTTTTCTTTAAGGTACTTTTTTCTTTAGTAATTTTTATATGCTTAGTAAACTAAAAAGTTGGATATTACTAGCAACAGAGTGAAGAGCTATGCATATGCAATAAAGAGTAAATTAGTAAATTGAATAGGTCCAAAAGACTTTACTGTGTCCATCTCTAGGCAAAAGGAAACAAAAAAAACCTAGGGCATTTTAGATGAGGGTAGCGATGGTTCGATGGCAGAATGATGTAGTGTTAAGGTGACAGACAGAAAGCACCATCCGGCAATGTCATACACAGTTCCGTCTCAGCTTTGTTAATGGAATTGCTCTACCCTGTATGATCACGTTAGTACCTGTGTTTATGTTATTGATAACAACAGCGCTGTTGAAGGATGGGAAGGTCTGGCTTTTGTTGGAGTGCTGTTCTGATGTTGGTTTGAGATATGCTGAAAGTAAAAGTTCTGAAAAGCCAAAGTGCTGTTTTCTTGAACCAAAGATAGTGAGGACTAAGACAACTGAAAGAAGATCCTTATGAAACCCTGAAACATACATGATGCTAGATACTGAACTGCAATACATCCAGTGACATCAAGATGGACTACAGTGACAGAAAGCAGGTCATGTCATATTAATATGAGACTGTAATCACCTGAAACTTTTCTATGTGCAGTTGCTGTCAAAGGTTTGGTTTTTATTTCTGCCTTTCTCTGTGCTTTGTATGTCTGCAGTCTATCAGTCTTCCCAGTTATGGATCTGGTCCTGCTTCCGTTAACAGTAAAATAGGGAGGATCAAGCTTTCTGTTATCTCTGTATTTAGAAGGTGAATGTGATGTGCTTTGTGCCCCAGGCTTCTCATGGTTTTTGAATGTGATGTTCAAAGGCTTGCACGATTGGAATCTGAATTTAAAACCCTTTGCAGAAGGAACATTGCATTCAGTACACAGGGGCTCAATGAGGCCATTAGTACCAGCTAACACCAGGAAAATGGTGCTCCAGACACCACAAGTTCCCACTGTGAAATAATTCCAATCTGTGAATACCTACTGCAAACCCTTAGAAAACTGCACTTTCCCTCTCCAGCTATTTCAGCAAACAGAGCTTCCCCACTAGCAAACTCCTTGAGAGTGTCAACCAAACAAAGAAAACCACCTCACATCAAGATCCATAAGCAAACCTGGATATTGAATTACAGACCTTTCAACTCCTATGGTGCAGAAGTTCCAAATCTCAGTCATCAATAAAGGGGCTATGCAAGTGCCCATCTCTGTGCCAGCTCCCTTCCTTCCTACTTGCACAAGCAGGAGAAAAGCCTTTCCCCTCTGGAGTTTCTGTTCTTGGGTTATGCTTACAAGTCTTTGTCTCATTTTCCCCTAACATTTCTGTTCCTGAAAAAAAGAACTAGATGTTCCCAATTGATATTATTCCTAAACCCCAAGAAACCCAAATCTATGACATCGCATTCATCACATGTCAACAGAACATGATGTCACATCTGAAAAGTGTAGAAAAAACATCAAATGACATAATATAAAAGTGAGTTGGCCTGTGAGAGATGCATTTATGCATTAGCTATGGCTAGTGTATGTGCAAAGGGAATTAAGGAAAATGCCTTGTCAAATAAACTTTGTATAAATCCTCTTCCTGAGTTTTACCTTGGGCTTAAGAAGTCAGTGGAAAATGCTCTACTTTGAGACAGAAATGCAGTTGACTTAACTGGGTATGTTGGTCACCTGTTCCTCCGTGAACCCAGGGAAAGTGGCCCATGCTTTTGTCTTAAATAATGAAAAATAAAAAACCGCTCTGCAGAAGTTCATGTGTTGGGAAAAGTAAAATTAGCTGTGTCAGGAGCAATGTAAGTTACTCATAAAAAGTTATGGAGCAAGTTTTGATTAGTTAAGTAATCTGATACAAAGAATTTATTAAAGTTTAAAGCTTTCCTGTGTCACTCCCCTAATAGTACACAAATACAGTAAAATATCAAAGAAAAGTATTTTGTGACAGACACAGAAAGGTACATTAATCCTGGCCTGCTTAATGCACATCAGAAGGAGGGATAAATCCCATCCATTTATTCCAGCACAGTGGTCCAATTACCATGTTTTTACATATTTGTGTTTCTGATTAATTTCTTGGTAACTGTGACGGCGTAGCAACTTCTCCTGTTTCAGAAGAAGTTTGCTTTAAACTAACCAATTGTATTCCCTGCCATGTGACGTCAGCTGCATCTCCATTTTTCATTGGTTAAAAGTTTTCGCGGGTCTGTTCGAATTTTGCGCCATTTCTGCTTTAAAAGCTGCGCCGTGCCCACTCTAGTTTCAGTCTTTCTGCACTCTCTGCCACCCCCGGGACCAACCGTGTGCCGAGCACCACCG
>NW_010425007.1:27376-30988 GCF_000710305.1 Buceros rhinoceros silvestris | reverse complement strand
GAGCCCACTTGCTCAGGACCCAGCCCGCCTGCACGCGCGCGCCGTGCCGGAGACCCCCGGAGCTGCTGCCGCCAAGCCCTGTCACCGCCGCCGCTGTGTTCACCACAGCTGCGCCACGGGGGGAGCAGAAAACCCCCCTCGTCATTTTGGGAGCCACCGCCGCTTCTTCGGTAAAGTTAGAGCGGCGCTGCCGCGCCGCACAGGACCGGACCCCCCTGCACGCCCAAGGAGCTGCTTTCCCTGCTAGCTACTGCTTTTCGCCCGAGAGCTGTTTGCTTTTGCTTTTGCCTCAATCCATGATAGAGACTGGTAGGATTGTGCTAATTCTGCTTTATCTCGCAGGGTTGGGAATATTTTAATTCCCGGGTTTCTGTGTTCCAGTCACGTGGCAGACCACGTGGCCGCTGCCATCTCAGATGACTGCCGCGGATCGAGTTTCACTGTTGCTACCGACCGCGGGTTAACCCTCATTTTTTCCCAAACCCCTCGATATCTCACTGGTTTTCTTTTGGTATTTAATAGATTTCTGTTTGAAGCGTTATTAAAGTTTGTTTCAGTTTTCCAAAAAGCATTTTAGAGGTCTCACGAATTCTTTTCTCCCTTCCCCTATTTCTGCTGGCATAGCAGAAGGGTATTATCGTCATCAGACCGTGCTTTTACCTCAACCAAACCATTGACAGTAACTTAATCAATGCTTCCAGTACTCTCAAGCTGTTCCCAAGGTGCTCATAGAAAAAAAGAGGAATTTTGCTTCTCTAACAGACTCAAAGATAAGAAACCATTCTGCAAAAACCTCAAATACAAATTAGTAAAGGCCTGTTTTTTCTCATCAGCTTGAGGCCCTTTTTCTTAAACTTGTCCATAAGGGGAAATTCACCAACATTTTTCTGTTGGTATAGATGTACAGCTAGCTTTATCAGTATAGCATCCCTTCTTTTCTGTGGAAATACTATTTTCTAAACACCTGAAAAAAAAGAAAAAAAGTCTCTCTTTATAGAAAAACTGTTTCTTTTTTTTATGAAAGAAAGTGTTCACATGGTAAACATTTGTGGTAATGGTTACAAAGCAGGATCAGTACTCCAACCAGATTTTCAAAATATTATTTTATTTCTGTATTGTCCTTCTGCCAGAACATGTGCTGTCTCCTATTGACCCTGTAAGGAGGCTGAATGCTAAGAAAGAGCTGTTGGCGCCTGACATAGGAGATGCACGTAAACATTTGACTTCCAAAGCTCACCATAGTCTTGTTAGCTCAATCATTAAATAGTCCTGTTTCTCAGGAAAGCCATGGGTTTTCCAGTGAAGCAGAACCTACTTCTCTTCCACTTGCTAAAATACCAGAGTAATTTGTATTACTAAGCTGATGCTTTATTCACTATGGAGGCTATCCTGGCAGAATAGGCAGATAGGCACCCACATATCATCTGCTTAGATAAATAATTCATTCTTTACAAAATGTAGGAGAGGAAAAGGGGAGATAAAACCAGCAATGCGTTATTTTATGTTGTTTTAAAATTCTTAAAATCTTGTTTTGCAGGTATTCAAGAGGGGACTCAATGTACCAAATGTAAAAATAACTGGGCACTGAAGTTTTCCATCATCTTGTTATATATTTTATGTGCACTGTTAATAATCACGGTAGCCATTTTGGGATACAAAGGTATGTATGCATTGAGCCCAACATTTCACTTTCAGCCAAGCATTTGAGCAACATATTAGGCAGACAGGGAATTTATCACATTTCTCCTTAGACAGCAATACCTTGGCAATACTGACTTTTTGTACACACATAAAGACATACTGCTCCCTTAGATTTTTCACTTTCAAACAATTAGGAAGTTTTGAAACTCGATGAGACATTTGAAAGAAATGAAAAAAGTTATAACAAAATTCATCCACCACGAAGAGTATTAACTGGAAGACTCAAAGCTCTGTAACATGCGCTATACCTTGATTTCACTGAGCTTTTTTACATATGTCATGCCTTTCCAGAATAAATGTCCTTCTTAACTGAAGAGCCAGGAATAGTCTTACTATTATAACATAATGTAATATAATATAATTACAGGAACAAAGTGTAGGATCAATATTACTTTGAAATATCTGGAAGAAAGATTGAACCAAGAGATGCCAATGTATTGAGTTATCTATAATTATTTTGATAAACAAAGATGCTTAGAGACTTTTGACAGTAATTTCAAAGATTCTGGTAGTTAGGCAACTCAATAATGAAGAAAATTAATTTGTGCAAGTCATTGGTAGGGCACATTGGCAAGCACAGCTTAAAATTCCCATAGGTCCTCTGAACCAATTAAATGTAGCCACTTAGACATTCTTGTGAATGTTTTGATATAAATGTCTGCTTGTTGTGCAGTCACAGCTTTAATGTTAAATAAATAAGACAAGTTTCTGTTAAGAAAAGGAAAGCGAATAACATCATTGTGTAACAGAACATCACAACATGTTGTGGAGAAAACCTAGCTAGCTGCCTGAGTATGGATCTGAGAGTAGCTCCAAAATCCCTCCAAGAACCTGGGTAAATATTCATGTGATTAGCATGCAGTGCATCCCATGCCACCAACAGCTGATAAATACTTTTTTAAGATGATTTGGTACAGTTTTGAGTGGGAAGAAAATTAAAACTCCTTGGTTTGGATGGAAGATTTAGCCAAGGAGAGGAGAGAATGTGAAGGACAGATAAAGACAAGTAGGTATTCCTTTTTCGTGGTAAAGCAGACAGAATGTGGCAAATTAAAATCAACTGTAAAGAAATGCAGTACATATATAATTGGTCAGATGTTCTCCTGAAGAATGTGTTAACTGGTTTATGGAAGTCAGATTCTAAGGAAAAGAAAAATTTGCAGGATTCAAAAAACTTGTTCTTGATCTATAAAGATAAGATAATTTGATTATATGGACTATGGGAGGACAAACTTAGGCCTTTTGCAGATACAAATCTGCAGAGATCTGCTTACAGCAGATGAGGATGGGATCCTTACGGGCTATAACCCAGCCACTAAATGCCTGAGATTCAGCAGAATTTTCTTAAAGCGAATTTTATACTAGGCTATCAGTTCTGATGCTCACCAAAAGACCTCACTTGGCATCAGAAACAGCATATCATACAATTGCTCTATATCTTGCTTTGGCAAATGTTTGTTCACATGTGTGTAGGAAGCAACAGCAGTAAGGAAAGATCTCTTTAGGAGAGGGAGTTTCTCTTCCTTGTTTCAAGCCACAGTTTTTAAGATTCTTTCTCCGTGGGACTCTCTAGCACCATCTTTTCCGCAGGCTTTGCTCTCATCTTGAGGTCCCATCTTTGCTAGACCCATTTCTAAACCTTCTTGTATCGAGTAGTCCTTGCTGCCTGACCAGGCATAGTGGTACTAAGCCATATCTATCCAGGGCAAGGACAAAAGAGTTTCATCTCCCACGAAAAAACAAAAACAAAAACAAAAACAAAAACAAAAACAAAAAAACCCCCCACAAAACAAAAAAAACCCAAAAATATTATAGGAAGGTGAATAATACACATCTTGCTCACAGACCTAAAGGCATCTGGTGACCACAGCTCCACTGCTAGCCGACTTGGTGACTGCTCCACCTGAATGC
>NW_010425007.1:16779-27250 GCF_000710305.1 Buceros rhinoceros silvestris | reverse complement strand
GGGAAAGAGGCGTACAGTGGAGAAAAGTACTGTTTAGTCCAAGGTATTGCTCTGTAACACCAAGCAGCAAATGGTCATATGTCAGGCATTAATTTCACCCTTTGTACCTGCAGCTTAAGAGTTTCATCTCCTCAGCGCCTAAGCAATTTGCAGGGAAAACTTGTTAGACAAAACCCCAGCTGACGGTACATATTCAAAGGAATTTTAGCAATATTTTTGATCTTTGGGAAGGAATTAGGCACTAAAGGAAGAAAAAACCCCTAAAAATAAAATTTTATAGACCTCTTGAACTCTTCTCTCTGCATCATAGTTTGGCTGGGGTTTTTTTATTACACTGAAAGAAGGAATTCTGCTAGCATTAGGGATTCTTCAGGTCTCTTAGCTGAGTTTCCATTAAATTTGCCTCCCACACTTAGATTTATAAAACCCAAAAGCACTTCTAAAACTTTAATTTCCTATGTGATATTTAGATATCCTTTGTGATTTAAAACTTTAAAACTACTAATCAGTGGCAGGCAAAAAATAACTCAATGGGAGGTAAAGTCAACATAGAAAAAACTTCCAAACTGGTGGTAAAAATAGTAGGTTGGAGAAACCTGAAAACAAAACATGAATTAAACATCAAGGTCATGAAAGAGTAACAAGCTGAGTTTACTATTGGTATGCTTTGAGAAGTTATATTACACTATTGTTAAAAACATTAATAAAGCAATTGTTATTTTTTACACATACTTTCTTAAATTACATGCAAAATACAAAGTCACATTTTTTTTTGGCACCAGCCAGTGTCAAATTAGCATATTGAAGGTGGATGATCTTCCTGTGACTCACTCCAGTGAGCGAAGCTAGCATGCTCTCAGCTTGAATTTCTAGTAGTTCTCATTCTCTGGTCAGCCCTTGGTTTTAAGTTTCTTGACTAATTCCCACCATGACTTTCATCTATTTCTTTTAGCTGTCTATCAGGCAGAGTTTGCACACCATTACCTAGAGCATATCTCACTTTCTGGTGAGACGACACATTTTGTCCCTGCTTCTGAAATACTGGCTCAGATGCAGACAGTCCCCACAGTTCCAGTAAGCAACTACTTGAAATTTTGGCTTCTTTTGGACGTTCTACCACATTTTCCACAGTGACCTTGTCAGAAAGTGAGATGACAATGTAGAGACATCTGACCAAGATGAGAAACAAGATGAAGCTATTCAAAAGCAAGCTTAAGGCATAGACATACCGCATTTTTGAGAGACCTTTTTCTGGGGAAGCTGGGAAGCGGCTGTTCAAGCCAGGGCACTCTCCAGAGTTGACTTCCACTCCTGAGTGTGCCATATGCTCATCTACCATCAGGAGATGGTGATGGGAGCTACTGCCAGGGAAGGAGAGGCATTCCCAGTAATAGGAAGTACATCCATCCATCTGACCCCTTCTGACATCCACAAAACCTACTATTTGGCTCTCTACTTGTTCTCCCCAGAGTTCATCCTTTCTACTTGCAGGGCAGCAGCAAGTAAGTAAATAAGCTACAACTTGCTTGGGGAAGGAGTTTGGGCAGGAGATCAAGTCCCCCAGGCTAAGATCCTGACCCTCTATAAAGTAAATATATGCATGTGTTTGTCTATGGGATGACAAAACTCAGCTTTGCCTGAATCACTGGGAATCCTTGAGCTAAACCTACAGTTCATGTTTGGAGAGACCTCTACTGTTTCTGCTGCTGGAGCTGGGTGGTTTGAACTTGGCAGTGGCCTCCCTCCTCTATATTTAACACAACAGGACTGACTTGCCCTCTGAGGGAAAACACAATTGCCTGCTAAAACTAATTCTGCACTTTGCATCAGTTAATCTGACACCAGTTTAGTGTCAAATAGGCAAAAATCAGTATCTTTTGTATTTGAAAGTGTCCTTCTATTTCCAGCCTCTCTAATCCAGCATCTTCCAACTAAGTGTCGTGTCAGCCCTCCTGACCCAGGGCTGCTATCTGGCATCCAGTTACACACTGGAATTAAAACCTATTACTTTCTGTAGGAGTTAAGCTGCTGGGGACTGAAAGAATTTTTAACAGTGTTCATCAGTGATCTTTCAGACACAGTCCAGGCACGGTCTTCCACACATACCATGGCCAATTGTCAGTAATACCAGTGAGGCTTCTGATTAAAGTCCTACTTCAACAAATTTTTAGTGTGTCAAAGAATGTCCATAGCAACAGACCAGCTTTGGTCTTTTTAGTGTGGGCTGGGTTGTGGTTTTTTTACTTTCAGCAATGAAAATACCAATCCAATCAATCCAATCTCATCTAACTGCCAGTACAGGCTCCTACATATTGATAGGATTTCTACTATTTTTATTTGCTTTGTACTCTTCAGGGGAATATTTTAAAGACATTTCTAGTGTTAGATTTCATTCAACCATGAAAACATTCTTGTTGTTATAGGACAGTATAGAATCTCAATTTTACAAACTTCAGATCTGAATTACAAACTGACATTCATTTGAACAGCAAAAGAAGAAACTACAAATTCCTTTCATCATTGATAATCAACTCCAAGCGTATTGCATAATGAAGAAAACAGGTGAATACTACACTAAATCTGAATTAGCAAGACCCATAGGTGATGTGACATTGCTGGTCAAGGCACAGGTCCATCAGAAACACTTGCAGTAGGCCTGCTTTTAAATCCACATGCTTTTGTGAGGTCCTCTCTAAGTGTCCAGAGTAAGCCATGTCCTTCACAGCGACTATCCATAAACAAGCAGACTGAACAAGGAGATGCCTAGAGCTAGCCAGAAGGAAAAGCCAAGTATGGTACCCATGCTGACTGCACAGGAAGAATAGGTGTATATATGCATCAGTGGTCAGAAGTAACTGAAGGGCCTTTGCTGATCTGGGCTCCAGCCTGGAAGTCAGTCAGGCGGGACAAACAGAGAATCAACTCCGGCTTACCTTATGAAAATTGGCATACAGCATTTTGACAAAGTAACTTTAATGGGTAGAAGAACTGTTGAAAAATTAGTGCTATATTGGGGGTGGGGAGGGGAGGAATGCTTTCTAAAGCAGAAAGTATTGAGCAATGTTCCCCCTGAAAAAACAAAGCCATTGTTGTTGCCTGGATCAGGTTAGCAAGCAATCTGCCATCATCTCAAATACAGAAAGCCACACTCTGACACTGTGTTTGCACACACAGTAGAGTCTCGTTTACTAGCTTGTTAGCTGTATAGAAAGTATCAGACAGGTAATTCATCAAATGATGTGTGGTCTCTCTGAAAACCTTGAGGAGTTTTCTGTTGACCTCAGTGCAGTTGCACCAGAGATCATCTTGGTCGACTTTCTCTCCTGTTGGTTTTGGGGAAGCAATAAAAGCCTGCTTTGTAACTGAAGTATGCAGAGTCAGAAAAACAAGGACAAAAGTTAATAAAGAAGGAGCACTTGGTGGACTACACCTTAAAGGTCTGGGATTCTTGTGGTTGCTCATGAGCAGCAAAAAACCCCCTAAATTTCCACATCAAATAAAAAAAAAAAAATCTTTACATAGCAACGACTTCTATGAAGCTATTTCTTAGCTGCAGATTATTTTACAGGCAGTGGTACCCCCTACACCACGCAAGTTTACATAATTGGCTTCACTGTCACAAGACATGAGGGGCACCTTATTTCCTCTATTTGAAAGAGGGACCTGGCACAGTAACTCATGTAGTCTTTCCCAGGGTTTCTGATCCATTCTGCTCCCAGTGTAAGCAAAACAGCTAGATAATCTCACCATGAGAAGAAATATCTGCCCCAGTTGTAGCTTGAATGCAAAAGCCTACTAGACGAGGTTTACAAGGTTTGGTGAGGAAGCTGAAGGCTGCTTCTAACCTTGCAAGCATTTCACATTTTTGCCACTGGAAGCCACCCTCAGCTCTTTATTTGTTGCTCTGAATTTTCCATTTCTATGTGAATTCCCTCAAATAATCAGATTATCTCAGTAACAAAATTACTCAGACATTACAAAATAAAGACCATATCAGCCATAAATCTGCACTTGCTGAATGACCATCCGTTCAATCTTCCTGAGGCAGAATGGTTTCAGGACTGTTTTGAGTAATCCGTACCATTATCAAGATGTTTAAAAGTTGACCCCCAAAACATTTAGCAATTGCGTCTTCAAACTGCTATCTCAGTCCAAAGTTTGCTATCCAGGTGACAATTTTTAGTGATTAAAAGGCACAGGGGGAAAAAAATTCTTTTTAGGTAGAAATAGCTCATAGCAAAATAAAAGGAAGTCTCCTCTTATGTGTCTGAGCCTTTAGCAAGCAATCTGCCTTTGTCACACAGCATTGAGCTTGGAGCATGGAATACTGTTAAAACAAAAGGACTTGGAGCATGAGGAAAAAACACAAAGAGGGATTTCCTCATTCAGGAGAGAGGTTGCTTATGAGCAAAGAAATGTTTGGGGAAGATTGGCAGACTGAAGAACTGGAAGAATGCTGAGTCCCACCAGCAGATAGGAGCTCATCCTTCCAACATTTCACAGAGCACCAAAGGAGTGTAGAGGCAAGCAAGGCAATTTTAACATGGTTTCTTTATGTGTTTGATGGTAGTGGGGTTTTTTGTTTGTTTGTTTGCTTGCTTTATTTTTCACTAGACTTTTTTAATAGTTTCACTCTTCTTTTTTCCATAAAAACTGTTCTCTTTCCCCTAGTTGTAGAAAAAATGGACAGTGTGACAGGCGGCATGGAAACATCCCACAGAAGATACACAGAAAAGCTCACAGAGGTGGAGAGCGATCTGAAGAAATTAGGTAATCTACACACAAGCAAAGCTCCTTTGTATTATGGCTTTGGGTTGTTCTCCTGGCAGATAGCAGCAAGAAATTTGTCTGAAAAATCTCTGACTATGACAAGATACAGCATTTCTATTCCAATTTCTCAAGTACTTGGGAAAGATCTTAAAAATAGTTAAGATCAGCTCTACTTAGGACAGCATTTTAGATATACTTCAATATTCACGGTTCCTATTGAAGTCACTCTGAAGTCATTTATACTCAAATAAACAGACACTTAAAGGTTGTCCTCAGGAGATAGTCTTTTCTGAGGTAGAGATGTAAAACATAGCAGAAGCTGTTCCACGGCATGAAAGATTCTATGTAAAATGAAAATCTGTCACTCAGTCTCCTCGATGCTGTTTTAGCAATTAAGATTCAAAACTGGAGGCCATTTTAAAGGGTGCACAAATAATCAGCCGTTCAAAATTCTTATCTCTGAGTCAGATTGATTACTTCTATAAAATACTTCTTAATAATCTCAGGAAATATAAGACACAAGGTTGGGAGTTTCGGTCTCCCAAGTGTTATAACACGTCTCAATTAGCAGGAAGGTGGAAAAAGGTCATGGGTAAGGATGCTACTCACTAAGTGTACATTTCTACCTTCCTTCCTTGTATGAAAAGGAAGCAGAGATGTTTATTATCAATTTATACATAGACTTACAGTTTATCTAATTAGTTTTTATATAAATATTAATATACACATACACACATGTGCTTCATGAAATAAATTTTGCTTGGCTTCATAAACCATATATTGAGGTGTGTATTTCTAAGGCAAATTACTCGCTTGCAGCTTGATCATAAATTTTTACAACTTTTTCGCCTCATAAGATAGATAGCTTATTTCTGAAGTATTTGCACACTGCGTTTAGTTCAAAGACATAGGGTAATTCAGTGGCATGTACTTTCACTGATACATATATGGAAGTAAATGTTACACCTTAAAGCACATCAATCTTTTGGTTATATTTTGGTTATTATATTCTGATGATTAAATTTTCATAACTTGGAGCACCTTTGAGCCATTCATGCCCATGTATATTTACATGCTGCTGGATGGTTAGCTCAGTACCATCAGTTCCCATGTAAGTGGACTTGCTATGGAAGAAGTTAAAAAAATTACAAGGCAATGTGTGGGAGGCATAAAGGTAAGAGAACTTCTGTAAGGCCAGAAAAATAACATTGTGTTATCCATGACAGGCCTGCAGGGATTAGCTGTATGTGGCAGTTAATGCTGTGTGAGGAACACAGTATGATTTGAGCGATAACTGAGAGGTAAATGTAGAGACAGAGCTGAGAAGATCCTGGAGTAAGACAAGTGGCAGGCAGAAGAGCTGTGCTTGGGAAGGTGTCCACCCACAAAAGACACCTTAAACTCTTCATTCTGAAGTCTCACAAGACACCATTTGATATTCTCCATTACGATTCATTCAAACGCACCAGAAGAAAGCTCCATACACAGATGTTTCACTGTAGTTTATGAAAAACACCCCTCTCTCTCTTGGAGTCATCTGAAATTATGGACTTCAGACTATGTAATTAATAAATATAGCTACACTTAGATGGGGACAAAAATACATGTAGGAGAGGGAATTGAAGTCACGAAAGAGCATCTTTCCTCAAAGTGAGTGTTGACTGCTTATTTCCTCAGTTTCTACGTCCTGGCTTGAAAGCTTAATCATACTCAGACAAGCTTCTGCAAGTATTCTGTACGGCAGTGTAAGCAAGAGCAGAAATGTCCCACAAAGATTAAAGGTTTTCCCTTCCTCAGACACAGAACTTGAGGAAACAATAACAGCAAAATAAATGTAATTAAAAGCAATAATAATACCTTAGAGAGAACAACAGAAATACATCATATCCTGTCATATTTGGAGTAGTCTGCTGGCAAAGCTTCTGTCTTTCTTTAACCCAGATCAATTTAAAATAGATATTAGAACTTTTTAAAAACTAAACAAAATATTTTAGAAAAATGGAGCTATTTAGACTAAATCACAATGAAGATATTCCACATGCCAGGAAAAGGAGGAATAAAATATGAAAAGCTAAAATTTACTTCTGAGCTTTCAGCAAAATCCAGTTGTGACATCAAAACACACTCTTACTGATACCTTTTTAATATTTTGAATTCTGTTTTGTAGCCATTTGTGCTATATTCTTTTACGGCGGGTCCGCCAGCTGGGAGCCGGGACAAATCACGCATACGCCAATATGGTGTGTAGTGAGACCCGTTTATTGTTTACAATACATCCCAATTTATAGACTCTTGTTCACCCGACTAGCTACATGGTGATTGGATAGTGTCTCTGTTACACAGACAGCACACAGCTCTTAAAGCACCATAATTGGATAAAAGGGGTTAGTCCCCACGTGGTTAGCGTTTTGGTTAGAGTTAACAAAACAAGGCTAGTAGAGATAAAATTTCCCACACGATAATACTGCAGCTGGGTTTGGCTGCTGCATTCCCAGAGAAGGTTTCATCTGTTTCTCATAGTTCTAATTTCTGCTAGAAAGTTACACCAACACTGTTTAGCATTCAGTTTTCATTCAGAATATAGCACTACTTGACTGCATGTATTCATCAGTTTCTAATGGCAGTTTTTCCTTTATATAACAATAGAATCACTATTTTTTTTTCTCCTCAGCAAGACACAAGTTCTTCATTAATTCTTCTTTGATTTTTTTCTCCATCCAGTGATAGAACTTCATTTAGTGATTTCTCTTTTCTGGAAAAGATAGCATAGAAGTTTTTTTGACAGACCATTTTGACAACCTGGCTGTACTTATATACACTGTGCTTTTTAAACTGTTTTTTAAAAAACTCATCCTAAAGCCTTTCAATTTTTTTCCTGTACAACAGATGACCAAGCTGGACAAAAAGCCATGAATACTAACACTGAACTGTCTAGCTTCAGATCTGATATTCTGGCTCTTCGTCAGCAGCTTCATGACATTGCAGAGAAAACTACCAGAAACAAAGATACACTGGAGAAGCTGCAAGAGTCTGGAAATGTATTAGATGATAGGCAGATCCAAATGAGAAGTGTCTTAGATACTAACTCTTTCATGATCATCAGTGTCAATAAGACTCTTCAGGCATATACTGGCTATATCAACAATCTTCAGCAAGACACAAGTAATATCCAAACAAACTTGCAAAAACAAGTACATTCTCATAATGTGGTCATCATGAACCTGAACAACTTAAACCTGACACAAATACAGCAAAGAAATCTTATCAGTGTTCTGCAGAAGTCAATGGAAGATACAGGCTTGGCTATTCTAAGAATCAAGAATGACTTTCAAAATCTGCAGCAGGTTGTCCTTCAAGCCCAAAAGGACACTGACTGGCTTAAGGAGAAAGTACAAAATTTACAGATTTTGGCCACCAACAACTCAGCATTGGCAAAAGCTAACAATGACACACTTGAAGACATGAACAATCAGCTCAGCTCCTTTGGTGGGCAAATGGAGAACCTCACAACAATTGCCCAAGCCAACGAACAAAATCTAAAGGATCTCCAGGAACAGCATAAAGAATATGAAAACAGAACTTCTGCCAAATTCAGCCAGCTAGAAGAGAGGTTCCAGGCTTTCGAAACTGATATAGTCAATATCATTAGCAACATGAGCTACACTGCTCATCATCTAAGGACACTGACTAGCAATCTCAATGAGGTCAGGACAGCTTGTACAGACACCTTAAGTAAACATTCAGATGAGCTGATTTTTATAAACACCACACTAACCAATATTCGCTTAGACTCTGCATCTCTCAAGCTGCAACAGGATTTGATGAGGTCAAGGTTAGATGTTGAAGTTGCCAATTTGTCTGTAATCATGGAAGAAATGAAGCTGGTAGATTCCAAACATGGCCAGCTCATCAAGAACTTCACTGTCCTACAAGGTGTGTGGGTCCTCTAATGATGCCTATAATGGTCTACGTTGAATTCCTGCTTGCATTACTTCTTTAGTTCTGTGGAATTTAGTGCATGCTGGTACAGAGTCATGAGGTTTTCTATTATCTAATCCTAAACTTTGGAAATGTAAATGTCACTTAAATTTTCCTTACTAATTTTCCTATGTCTTTACATAGCTAGAATGGGGATGTTATGAAAGAAGGTTCTGACTTGGCGAAATTTTATTCTGACTGACTGGGTCTGCTTTTGATTTAGTTTCTAAAATAGGCTAGTGAAGGAGTGGAACCTCAAGAAACCAATCCCTGCTAAGGAGGAAATGGCTAAAAAATATATGTTGGACTATTCCCAGAAAGGTCCACCCTTACTGAAAAACAAGTTACTATTTCACTTTGATCCAGTTGTTAGTCTGCCAGAAGTCATCCTACTTTGCATAGGTTTTAATCCTGGGATATTTTCTTTTCTCCAGAAATAAATAGCATCAAGTTTAGGTTTCTCCCAGCCAAGTATTATCTCAAATGAAAAGAACACTCCTATTTCCAGCCTGATGTGAACCAGTCAGGGATGAATTAGAGCCAAGATTACATGTCAGTAAGCTTAAGTTTTCTCATTTCAACCAGGCCCAAATGACTCCACTTTGGGAACTGATCTCTGGAGGACTTTAAATTATCTAGATTGGGAGAGGGGTTAGTATTGGCAAGGCATTGCTCATCAATGATCAGAATCCAAAATTATGTTTATTGCTGTCAAAATATTGGCATTTCCTATTATGACTATTGTTCTCTTTCCTATTACAGCCAGCCAGTTCGCAGCTGTGGGTCTTTCCCACAGTTGGCCTGTTGCTCACTGTCCATTGTTTTGCCTCTTTTGACAACCCTCTTATTGACAGAGCAGCAAATAGGGCCATTGCAGAAGAAAGACTCCTGTAATTTAAGAGCAGAGAGATAGGACTAGAAGGAAAAGGAAGCATAGCAGAGTGAGGAGCATTAACATGCAGGATCACATGCATTAACAGCACAGAGTGTGTCTCGCAGGGACTGGCGCCTGCCTGGGCATGGTGACACTGTCCAGTTCATGGGTCAAGGTGCATCAGATTATTTTCTTCTGTATCCTGTATTTCATGGAGGCTGAGAAAAGAGCGGTAGTATATAGCACTGAGAAGCAGACTTACTTTTACAAGCACTGCTCGAAGTAGTTGTTAGTGCAGTTTTCACAGCGCTGAATATCCAATGTTGCTGATCTGAGGTATATTAAACAAAGACCCCATGTGTGCTTTTTCTTTTGTTTTCTGTCCTTATCTTCACTTTGCATGCTTACATTGTTTCAGGCCCTCCTGGCCCAAGAGGACCAAAAGGTGACAGAGGCCCTCAAGGTCCTCTTGGCCCTGCTGGCCTAAAAGGACAAAAAGGAGAGAAAGGAGAGCCTGGACCACCAGGTCCTGCAGGTGAGAAGGGTCCACCTGGGCCAACTGGGCCACCAGGAGAAAAAGGAGGGAAAGGTTCAAGAGGATCGCCTGGCTCCAAAGGTCAGAGGGGTTCCCCTGGCAAGACAGGTCTGCCTGGACCAAGTGGAGACCCAGGGCCACCAGGTCCACAAGGCAAAGATGGTCCACCTGGGCCACAAGGCCCACCAGGATTTCAAGGCCTGCAAGGAACTGTGGGAGAACCAGGGGTACCAGGACCTCGAGGACTACCTGGGCTACCTGGAGTCCCTGGGCTGCCTGGTCCAAAGGGCCCACCTGGCCCACCAGGGCCACCA
>NW_010425007.1:14471-16684 GCF_000710305.1 Buceros rhinoceros silvestris | reverse complement strand
GGAATGCCAATGGCATTACACAGTGAACCTACATCACTGCCTGAGACTAATGGTAAGCTATCAACACAGTGCATAGATTTTTTTACTGAGATACAAATAATATGTAGCAGAAGGTGCTTGCCACTTAGTTACTGGTTCAGATAGATAACCTCTGTGGGATTTATCACAAAGAGCCATGTTAAATGAAGCCATACTTGTCGGTCTTCTGATGACTTGGAACTAATTTAAATTAATATTTATGGCTAAAGAAAAGGCAGCAGTAGTATGAGTAATAATAAATAATCGCCTTGACCGCACAGTTTAGCCTTGACTTCACAGAGTCCGGATCGTAATAAGTAAATTCCCAAACTATATGTAAGTACTTTAGGCAGCAGTGTGCTGTAGATGGGTATGGGATCTTCCATAATTATTGGCCCTATGCAGAAAGTTACTGCTGGCCCACTGAGTTACCAGTAACTGGCTTAACACAAAAAATTCACATCACAGGTTGTTCTCCTCATTGGAAGAACTATACAGAAAAGTGCTACTACTTTTCAATTGAAAGAGAGATTTTTGAAGAGGCAAAGTTATTCTGTGAAGAGAAGGCATCACGCCTGGTTATCATAAACAACAAAGAGGAGCAGGTAATTACCTTCTTTTTCTGTGTTTCAAGGAGAGAGTTTGAAGTTATTTAACATGTGGAAGCCACAAGGCAAGTGGGAAGCTGAGAGCATAGTGAATTCATACAGTGATTGACTCCAGATAGCATCTTCTCCACCCTCTGCCTGCTCCATCTCAGCTTCTCAGCTCTCAGCTCTCAGCTTCTCCATCTGCAGAAGGGCAGTGTGAGCAGATCTGGTGCTGCCCATAAGGTGGTGGGCACAGAGCAGCCAGAAAGGCTGGCTAGAACTGTAGGAGTTTCGAACCTTTAAAGATGGATTCTATTATGCCTTGCATATTATCCAGAATGTATTTTTTGCAGTGATGAATATAATTTAATTTAAATTGTCTGATTTAATATATGCAGGCCAAGACTACTGTGGCCCCAAAATATTTTTAATCTAACTGTAAATCTAGCTGTACTTTTACGGCTGTTCAACATAATTATTTGGTGGCTACAAAGCAGTAGCGAAGTCAAGATACAACTGCTTTGTGGGTTTTTTCAGTTTGTAACTATAAGACATTGGCTGTGACTTTGCGTCAACCTAATTTTCATACCTACCTCTCTCTACCTCACATGCAAACACTGCAATGGATTCTAGTGTGGCCAAGAAGTAGCAAGGCCAACTCCTGAAATACATCTTCAGCTTAGAAAAATTTCTCTGGCCCTTCCTATTCTGGTAACAATGATGCTTATGAAACCAGAGTAGCTTATTGCTCCAGAGATAGATAGTTATGTTTGTTAATTATGGACCAAGATCTTTCTTCCACAGCAATGGATAAAAAGGCAGATTTTGGGGAAAGGCAGCTTCTGGATTGGACTAACGGATTCAGAGAAAGAAAATGAATGGAGATGGCTCGATGGATCCTTACCAGTTTACACGTACGTACATAAAAAACAACAGTGTTTATTTTCTGCAGATCCTACCACTCTTGCTGACTCTTCTAAACACAGCATCTAGAAATTATCCAATAGATCCAGAAGGTTGTAGATGCCAATGAAATATTTCATTATTGAGGGTGCTGTTGAACTGTTTTTTTCTCTCTTCCTTCTCCATGCACAAGGCTTTCTTTTCTTGCCAAGAACAAAACAGAATGTTGAATGAAAGAATCACATAATTACACAGTGCAGTGTTTCTTGCCAAAACATTTGCTCTTGACTTTTATTACAAAGTGGAGATGGAAAGCATAGACAGTTTTGCTGTCTTGGTTTGAATTCCGCTCATTTACATTACAACTGGCTATAAATAGAGTGCTTATTCTGATAGAAAAATGACCAGCCTTTAGATAAAGCCCAACTCTGATTGGAAAGCATTAAACATAAGGAAAATGCAAAAAAGAAACAAGGGTGTCTACACTTTGGCCAGCTGAGAACTGAATTGGCAGCTCTCCAGGAATCCTAGGGCTAATTTGTCCTAAATAGAACAGATTGCAACTACCTAAAGTTTTAATACTGAGGAGTGGACTAAAGATTTTACAGAGCTGAGCATGCTGTGCTGCAGAAAAACAGGCGACAGTCGGTCAGATGTTACAAAGTGATTAGCTGTGTAATATAATATTTCCATTTTTCTCTT
>NW_010425007.1:8452-14381 GCF_000710305.1 Buceros rhinoceros silvestris | reverse complement strand
TTTCCCTATTTTCATCTTTCTTTCTCTTCATGGCAACACTGTGACTGATTCCCACTTCAGCCGCTGCTTTCAATAGGTTTCCACTATAAGTAGTTTTAGGTGCTCGGTCATAACCTCAGAGTTACTGAATTTCAAAGTATTTCATTACTTCTGGAAAGCTGTGTATCTTCCCAGGTGCCTGGTCAGATGCTTTGTGTCAGGTAGGCCTGGTTTTTAGCTGAGCATGGATCATATCAGCTAGCAATCACAAGCTCACTTCAACAACCTGTTTCTTCAGGAAAATGGAGCTTTTAAGTCCTGAGGTTGGAAGCATTTCTCACTTGTTAAACAAAATCAGGATGAGGAAATGCTGCAAGCTTTTTACATGATGTGTTAAGTTTCACCATCAAAGCTAACAGTCTCAGAAGTTACATGTATATATGCTTTGTACATTCCTTATAAGTCCAAAATTCACTTCCCATCCAAGCATGAGTCTATAAAACACATAAATCTTTGCTGTTCCTCCCAAGAAGGCCAGCCTTGGTGTGGTCAGAGGGTCAAGTGCCTTTGCAGTGAGCTATGGCAGGGTGCTGCCATCTTGGCAGCACTTGTGAGCCAGCTGGCTGGAACACAGTGCACAGGCTTTGCAGGCTTGAAGCATTGCACGTAGAGCATGGAGCACTCCCACTGTATGTGCATATACGTTCAGGAACTAAAATAAAGTTCATTGGTCTAATTTTAGGTCTCTGAGTTTTGGCAGCCCGAGGCCAAATAGATTCCCTTCTCTGTAATACATCTGTTTTCCATTTTCAGCAAGGGTCAAGTATTGTTTGTTTCAACATGTATTTCCCATTCAGAACATATCTCATGATGTTTTTGTTAATTTTTTGTGGTGAAGAACTGTCATGTGCTGTGTTGTGCAATCCTATCTCTTGCTTTTTGGTTGAAAGAAACTGGAAAATTGGGCAACCTGATAACTGGAGCCATGGGCATGGCCCAGGGGAAGATTGTGCTGGGTTGATCTATGCTGGGCTCTGGAATGACTTCTACTGTGAAGATGTTAACAATTTTATTTGTGAAAAAGACATGGACAAAGGTAAGCAAGGCACTCGGTCTGATCATTTCACCCTACCCATAGTAAATTTTCCACAGCTAGAGAGGAGAAAATCCAGGCTAGAAGCTCTGGCAGTGCCTTGCTGAGGAGGAGTCGGAATCGCATGAGCACTTCTACTCAAATGCAGCCCCACTGTGCACTTTTCTAATATTCTGTACATTACAGATGCCGGATTTATTGCACCCGGAAAGAGCAGCCTCCACGCTGTCTGTAGCCACGGCGTGCTCTTCATCTTGACCATCTCCTGTATACTTAAAGATGCCTAAAATTTCAGCTATGATTTTGCACATGCTCCAGGCCCTAGCCACACTGGAAGATGTTTTTATAGACTCAGTGTCCACACACAGGGGAAAGCTGGCCTTACAATGGTTGAGAGACCAGCCCTCAAAAACCAAAAAGACTGTCTTGAGAGTTCGTGCAACAGGAGGTGTTTGGTGACTGTCAAGGAGGTCTTAAAATTCCCACCACTGCCAGCAGATGTCCCATAGGGCTGAGGGGCCAGATCCACAGGCCATGAGCAACTCATCTGTTGCAGCTGGAGTGGATCACCTGGGTGACTGCCACGGGATATCTCTTTCTGGTTATATCAGCATTTCTGCAAAGGCAGTGTGCAGGTGGTTCAAACAGCTGCTTAGAGGCCAGCCCCGTCATCACAGAGCTTAGGTGGTATTTGAGTTCATGGTGGGGCTCTGCTTAAAACATTATCTCCTCCATACAACCTGTTCAAATATTGCTTTGCCAAGGGTGCCTGGCTGTTCCAGTTGCAAACCTGCAGACTGAATTTCAGTGAAGGCAGATGGAAATACCAGCTAGAACCAAAATTATATGCCCCCCTAAACCAAACCAAAACAAAATGCTGAACATGCTTTGTGTGTGTACAACTCTTGTTTGGATATCCAGAGTGAAGGACCATATGTAAGTAGCAATATAATTTGCCCTTGTTTTCCTACATATAGTTGTTATTTTAGGAAATATTTATTTTTATAACAAATATTTATCCTCTGGGATTTACAGGATATGAATATGAGTCCACTTAAATTTTTTACATGCCTTGATCTCTGTAAGTTTTCCTTTTGGAAATGCGTTTAATCTTCACAGGCTTTTCACATGATTCTTTTTTCTCTTTGTTTTTCTTTTTTCTCTCATCCTGTAGGGGAAATATTTGGAGTATAATAGGCTGTGACTTTACAGATACCTACATATTGTGGAAGTTTACTTAAAGAAGAATAAAATCCTGGGAGAGAAAAATATGGCCTATGAAAATTGGAGGGGAAAAAAAAAGGAAGCACTGAAAACTGGTTTAAATACATACAGGAATTCAGCAGCAACTCTTTTCCAGCCTCCTGCAATTATTTAAGGTCTTTCAACCCACAGCATCAGGGAATACCATTGAACTAATTCTGTTATATATTTTCTCCCCAACCAGTAACCATACACATAAGAATGTCTTCTGAGAAAAGACTTTTTATCAGTCTGAACAAGACTGTTGGTCACTCATATAGAAAAAACGTGTAAGACAACTGTGTAAACAGTATGTTTCATTTGCTAAAATCCCAAATGTAGGAAGATTATACAGATACACAAATATATAGATTTTATATAAATATATATATAGTCCAACTCATTAATAATATGGAATATACTTTTAAGAGCTTTTAAAACTTCATATTTTTGTACAAATTATTTGCTTTTTACAATTGTTCTTTTTTTTACTGACTTTTTTTACAAATATAGTGCATAGGGGCCAAATAAAGCAATAAAGGTACTAATAATTCATTAAGGTTTGCTGTCAGGCCTAACTCAGCTCTAGAGAAATATCTTTCCAGTTAGAAATATTTGTACTTTCCCAGATTATTTGTTCTGGTTAAATAACCTTTAAAGCAGGTTTTAGATAGTGTTTACCTTATTATATGCAGTCTAGTCTGCCTGTGTAACAATTAAGTTGACTAAGGACTAGATACTCATTATAGCTCTGATGACAGCCAGTGTTCCATCAGGATACTATGCAAAGACCATGTTAATAAAAGCTTTTCCTTCCTTTCTTCCTGCCTGCCTGCCTTTTCTGTCTACCTTTCTTCTTTCCAGCTTGCCTGTTTTCCTTCCTTCCTTCTACTCCTGAGAAAATTCTGAACATCAGGAAAAACTTTACTTTGAAGTTGACAAAGCAATGGAACAAGCTGCCCAGAGAAGCTGTGGAGTCTCCTTCTCTGGAGATATTCAAAAGCCACCTGGACATGATCATGTGTAATCTGCATAGGTGAACCAGCTTTAGCAAGGGGGTTGGACTAGATGATCTCCAGAGGCCCCTTCCAGCCCTGATTTTATACGCCACAGAAGTAAATCACCAACTTTTAAGAATGATTTTGAAATGTTTTCATTCCTTCTCCCTTGTGAGCAATTCTACCCCAGTAGATGTAATCCATATTGCAAGTCAAGCCCAGATGAAAGATTTTATGAATGAAGAAACAAAGATGCTGCACACACTGAAATATGTTTCTTTTTATGACAGATTTCAAGATTTGGTAAGAAAAACATGCCCTACTCAGAAAAGTCTAATCAACTTGCACTTCTCCAAAGGGCTTTGTAAATCAGTCTCTCTGTTTTCTTGGACCAGGACTTCCCTCTCAAACAAATTAGAAAATAAAATATATTGCCGAACAGAAAGCAGTGTGGCTAATGACATGATATCACCCAGCCAGTTTCTTCCACCGTCCCATAAGCTATTGTCTAGGCAGCAGTGCTGCTTATCAGGAATTTAAAAAATTAGCAACCACTTAAAGTTCATTAGCAGAAACCCTGGATTTTGTTCCTAATTTTTATACTCCTTGCACAGCCACATGCTACACCACAAAGGAAGGGGTTTTGGCTTCTTGGGAAGGGGAGTTGTTTTTCTATTGCCTCCTGACCTCCCATTTACCTTGGCTGAAGGCAGGTAAGTTTGTTGAAATACTCCAGCTCTGTTGGAAAGAGACAAGATTTTCAAATTTTTAAATATTGCTCCTAAGACCAATAAATTAAAGACTGCTACTTTCCTGTGGCCTACACTCCCTTCAGTGTTCATTCAGGGGGGATGGCTTTTTAATTTTAACTATAATTTTCTTAAAGAAAATACACAAAATATGTCCTATGGTACATATTAGATGTGAGACAGGAACAACACGAAAATTGCATATGTTTAATTAAAGTGAAAGGTCTGTGTATTTCAGCTGCAGAAACCATGTGTTGCCATATTGGAGGCAGAGCTTTTCTTCAGATAGTCTGGATTTCCTAAGACTTGTCTTTTGGGTTTTTCATCAGACTTTGAAGACAACATGATTCTGCCATACACCCCATTATGCTATACCTAGGAGTTGTGTGTAGATACACGCTGTAGTGTTTACATATATATTTACATGCTGTCTGTGGAGGTAATCTTAAACTGCTATTTGTAGATACTGAGGACAAAACTATTTCTTTGCATGCCCAGAGAGACTCACAACCCTGGTAAATGGAGCTTTGCAGAGCCACACCGAATTAGAAGCACTGCTACTTTTATTTTGGTGAAATTTTATTTAGGTGAAATAAGCCATTCTGAGCATCTGCCAGGTTAAATTATGTTCTTCCTGGTTTTTACTGATGCAATAGACTTCTGTCAACAAAAGAAGTTAATGAGAAACCTCTGTGTAAGACCCAGCTGTACAGTTCCCTTGTGCCGATTTCATCCTTCTCTTTCTTCAGCAATAGCAGTGATGGTACATACAGAGATGAGATGATCCAAGAGTCACCTAGTGTCCTCCAGTCCCTCTGAACAGGTTTCTGTGTAGTGGCAATCAACATCTGTAGCTGCACTTATGCCTGCAGAAGGTTACAGAAATGGCTGTTTATCAGGATAGCTGCTTAATTTGTTGATAACTTGCACAGCAGTTATGCTAAACTACGGGCAGTTGGCAGCCTTAGCATGGAAATAACCATTGAACCAGGACGGTTTAAGGATGCAATACATTTATGAATTAAAGGCTCACTTCAAAGTGAATTTCAACGCTAGTTTGTAATTGTCCATAATAATACTGTAATTATCCACCCTTAACAGGTGTTACACCCTTAACAAAATGTGCCTGGGCTCAAGTTTTCTTTTCATACATTTGAAGCAAAGAGAGTAACCGTTAGGCAAAACTGGCTGGACAGGGATGCTGCAGTTGCATTCCCGGCATGTTCAGTCATCCTTAAAATCCTTAAAATCTGGCCTGAGCAACAAGTAAAGGAAGCACTAGGCAGAGACATGGAAGTGAATGTTGTTTACTCTCTGTGTGCTTGTGCAACCAAGAGAGATGTGGAGCCAGAAGCATTCATAGCTATTAAAAATCAAGCTGATGAAAATTATTTTAACTAAAGCTTTCCTTCTCATACCATCCTAGTTCTAAGTATGACTGTGGCTATTTTATCCCTCAGTTGCAGTTTTAGTGTAGCATTCTTGCAGCATCTATGTGCTAGAAACTTGGTTTTAAAGGTCTGAGCTAAACAAGACCTTTAAGAAAGTCTTAAAAAGCAAGAATTCCCTCTTGCAGTTCACTGTCCTAACATACAAAACACCTCAGATGGGTCCCCAAGTGAAGGATGTCTGGAGTCAAGTAGAGGAGGATCACTCCCTAGATTAGCATCTAGCTTAAATCGGCTGTTTATAATGGGCAATCTGATCTTGCTATTTCTGTCTCTCAGATGGCTGAACTCCTCTTTTAATTTTCTGTTCCTGGCAAGTAGTTTCTCTGTTTTTAGCAAGTAGCACAAACTGGTCTCTGATCACTGGCAAAGTGAGGAGGTGGTTGGAGGGCAGCCGCTTGTTGTTGAAAGAAACCGCTC
>NW_010425007.1:6130-8367 GCF_000710305.1 Buceros rhinoceros silvestris | reverse complement strand
CCGCTCTTCAGTGAGTAACGAGAAGGCAGCTGAGTCAATTCACGTATGAGAGAACAAAACCACTTTTCCCCAGTGTAGCTTACTCAGTTAAAAGCACAGTGGATGTAGCATCCAAAGGTTATAAAACATCTCCAGCCCCAGCCTCCAGACTTGTTTTGCTTTTCTGTCCCCTCCTTCTGCAGGTGTGTCTGTGCATCCTGGAGATATTTGCTCTTCTGTGAATGCCCAGTTGCCCCTGAGCAGCCTCTGTGCTGCTGTATGCGGGCATTGGGGTTCACACTGGTTAGGGACTGGCAGTGAGATAGTCGCACATGCATGGCACTCCCCCCTGACGGGACACCTCGCTTCTTCCAGGGCCTGGGCTGTAGCAGGAGGAAGAGGCTCCTAGGACTTACCCACACTCATTCAGAGTTAGTTTGGGTATCTACAGTGCCTTACGGAGAAAACCCTTGTTCCCCAGAAACCAGGCCTTCCTAAAACCAGAGCCTATTTGTTCATTCACGATCTCCACCTCACTTTTTTCATGCTGTTTAGTGAAAAGAAAAAAAAAAAACGTTGGCTAGAAATTTTTTGAAATGTGTTTTCTCTCTTAGGGTGGAATACATTTGGTTTTTTCTTTCCATCTGGCTCAGAGATGATAAAAACATTCTTTGATTTCGCTTTCAAAATAAACTCACTGTAACACTCCAAAATTTGTGTAGATATGCTTATTTTTTTTTAAATGACAGAATAATAAAAGCAAATCTCTAGGCAAATAATGTTCTTTTTAGAGGATCTTGCATGCCGTGAGGATCTTCTTACCCAAAGGGCTTCCCAGAGGTATGTAAGTATTGCCAGCCGCATTTTGTGACTGGAGGAAAGATGAGACTTTTCAAGAATATAATTCATTTTGATGTCTCAGTTTTGGAGATTTTGTTCTCATATGTTGGGGAGGCGATTTTTAGAGGTGATCTTTTTTCCATGAAACAAACATTAGCATAGAGCAAATTAGTTTTCATACGCCTCGGTGAAGGGAGTGGACTTTGCAATGTTAAATTAAACAGAATGGTGTCTTTCCCACATCACCACACTAACACTACAGCCATTTCTGCTCCTGATTTCAAGAGCAAAGCTCAGTTTGATCACAGCAGGGCAACATCAGCCCCGTAGAGAGCAATGTCGTGGGTAAGAGTTAATGAACAACACTAAATTACCAAGACGTTGCCGAAAATTCAGAAGAAAAACTCCTTAATACCAATCTAGCATTAAGAAGCAGCATTTTCTTTATTGTTAAGATCTGGGCACACGGGGGATCATTCCTTCCAAACATGTGCAACCTATACTACCACAGCCAAAGCTTATATCTCCCGATTACATACATATTCAAATAATCATACATATTCATTCTATTTCTAAAAATGATTAAGAAGATCTATTTCATGGAGTATGGTGTATCCTACTGATTGCGGAAGAAACAGCATTTGAAGATTTTCATGGGAACCCTCCCATATATGGGGTCTAATTGGCAAAGAAACTATATTATCAGAGTTTATTGTGACTGACATTGATTTCTACTAGTCTTCAGACTGCTTAACTCATCTTTTCCTCTTCTGTTTTGTCTCCTCCTGTCTGTTTTCGTAGACCACTGACCTGTAGTTTAAATTTTTTTTCATTCCTTTCCCGAACTGTCAAGGTTTTCATATCTCTTATGGTCAGACTAGTATTTACAGGATGACATAACAAAGAGACCCCTTGATCAGAAGGAAGAAAGACTCTGTAGCTCAACATCAATAAGTCCTCAAAAAAATGTACCAAGATCTACTTTAAAAATAACTAGGGTTTTCTTCTCCTCTTTAATCATTTTGGCTGCTCTTCAAAAATTTTATTAGGACTCTTCCTTTAATAACCAGGGTGAATGCAATTATGTCCAGTTCAGACACATTTGTTATCATTACAGTGCTTTCCTTTAGCTTAAATAGCATCTCTCCTGGAAACGTTACACAATTGTCACGGTCAATGTTGAGCCATTCATCTTGAGATGCAGTAAGGGATGATTGGGAACAAACATACCCCTCTGACTAGCTGGGGAGCCCTGACAACCAGAGCCTGGCTCTGGTCCCACCATCCAGCTTCACAAGGGATATTCTGAGGAGATGCTGGGCTTCTGGATGAATGGTGGAAGTTTCTGTACTCCTTTCCTGTTAAGTGCTGCTAGAGGACAAGGAGCAACAAAACAGGTATGGAAGATGGTTTCCTGC
>NW_010425007.1:3656-6005 GCF_000710305.1 Buceros rhinoceros silvestris | reverse complement strand
GCTGAATTAGAGCAGGTTACAAGTGCTTTGCTTTTTACAAGGTAGTGCCACATTTTATAAGTCATTTGAGATACTAGTCTGTAGGTCTGAGCTTAAGCACGCTTATTCTGGTTTTACACTAGAGCAAAATCTAAGTGCAGGTCAGACTTAGGCCCTTGATCTTCAAGAGATTAAATTAATCTGTGATACAGAGATTAGCATGTGACTTCTGCTTTTTCTGATCTATCTCTCCTGCCAAAGAACAAATCCAGGGCTCAGGCATCAGTGTGGTTCCAGCCTCTGAGAATTGCTTCCAAACTCCCCACATTCAGAGTCATGCGCCTGCTCCTGCCAGCCTTGCCAGAGATTCTTGCTGGTGGAAGCCGCAAGTCTGAAATGTGACTTTGGAAAAAGTTTATTCAGGAATCCTTCTCATTCAAAAGTTTGGGCATATTGCAAAGATGACATTTCCTTAATTCCAGCTCTATTACCCACTCTTAGATAAAAGAGATAATGAATTATTTTTTTGAATGGCAACAATATGTTTTTGTCCGCTTTTTTAAATGTCAAAATAAAAGCCTGCATGTGGAAAAATCAGACAAACCATTCCCTTGGCATTGTATTATTCCACTGTATCAGGCAAATAATATTCCTGGATTAATGCCTGTGAGAACATGAACTTGTATTTGAACTGCAGACAGTTTAGTGCTGTCTGCTTGTGGAAGAAAACTTAACTGCAGGTACAGCCTTGTTGCTGGCCTGTCTTCTGACTGGCAGGGGCAACCTTGCATGCCTGCAGTGTTTCAGAGAAACTGTGGGAGACAAGAGAGAAAACAGGTTAAAAGAGTCGAGAACAGAAAGGGAAAAGAGAAAAAAGAGAAAGGGAAAAGGACAGGTAGGGAGCAGAAGAGAAATAAATGATGAATGTTTGAGGAGGAAAATGAAAACTGATGGTTTCCAGTAAGATCAACCACAAAGAAGCTCTCTTCTCAGAAATAACATAACAGGGCACTGTCATGGTTCTCGTAATTCCCATTCTCTGTCATGAAAAGAATTCATCCTTGCCTTGTGAAAGAAACATGTCATTCAGTTGGTGCCTGAAGTCATGTACTACTTTCCCAACACAAACAAAAATTCCTGGTGGTTCCAGGTCTCCAGGGAGCAGGGTTGAGGCTTTTAGTGGTTGCTTGTTTTTCCTACACGTTTTTTTTCCTCCTACACAAGTTTTGAAACAGAGTATTTTCTAGTTTTTCAGCTGGTTTAGAAATACAGAGCTTGACTTTGGAAGAAAGACTAAAGCAAGAACATACAACGGGTCTTAAAGCAACAAAACAATGTCTGCAGTAGGAAATGGGTCCACAATGGTATTTGGACTCATAACTCCTATTTCCAAACTAAAATCTCATTGGTATCTGCATTTGAACAGGTGCACTTTATAAACAGTCAAACATGCATCTTTAATAATCACGATAAACAGCAGCAGAATGTACAGATGTTGAAAAGGAGGAATTATTGAAACAAAAAGGAGGTAGTTTTAAAGAACAAATAATTGTTGAATTTGAACACCAGGGACAATTCAATTTCAAATATCCAAGTGCTTGAATTGGTTTTAAAGATTGAATTTTTAAATGAGTGACTACTGGCTTTCCCCAGTTTTTAACTTTAAGGAGCAAAACTTGGAGCCTCTAGGGGACAGTCACTGACTGGTGCTTTCACGCAAAAAGTTAATTTCAAAGACAGATCAGATCTCTGCATTCTGTTTTATCCAGATTAGCCATGTTTAGAGTGGGAAGGTGGTCAGAAGTCTGAGTCAGGACTCTTCACTAGCTGATATCAACTCATTCCTTCTGTGTTCTGCAATGTTAGATATGGAAGAATACTTTTAAAATATAGTTTCACTGAAGTATTACTGGGAGCATTTCATTTATTTATCAGACATCACTATGAGGTCTCCCAGTCTGCATCCATCTCCTGGCATTTTACATATGGGAAAAGTCTAAAAATAAAGCAAGATAAAACACAGGCAGAACAGCTGTTGTTCTACTCAGACAAAGCTTTGAATGAAAGCTGTTATGATGGAGCAGACTCTTCAACTGAAAATCCATTTACATTTTCAAGTCTGATTCCAACTGTAAATCTTAGGTTATATATATTACAGATTAAAAGACTGGTCCACTACACTTCTCCCTGGCAAGAAAAAAAAACATCTGCACAGCATCACTCATAGTTGCTTCAGCTCTGGTGTATTTTTTCATTTGCCTTCCCTTCATATTCACATGCAGTAAAATCACATGCACAGCATTTTCCCCAGCTCTGTGGTAGTTGCAACTCTGGCTAAGGAGACCCATGTGTGTTTTGATTTGCTCTTTC
>NW_010425007.1:0-3544 GCF_000710305.1 Buceros rhinoceros silvestris | reverse complement strand
CTTTCCCTCAATTTGACAGGCTCCTGCACCATTTCCTTTGTAATTACACTAGCCAGGGTAAAAACCCTGTATGAATACACGGCTGTGAAACCTGGCAAATAAAGCCAGGAATACTGTTCTGTTTCCAAGCACAGAGAGAGAGAAAAAGAGTGTGCACCATGTACCAGGCTGCACAAACCCACCTGGAGCTGACTGCCACAGCATTCTGACCACACTCTGGGCCCCATGCTCCTCACACTATGGGTAAGGGATGAGGGGTGACAGTCCTTCCACATGGAGACACAAGTACAAGCTTCACAGAGCTCAAGCAAGCCTTGCTTTGACAGTTTAACCACTGGCTGAGAACTTCACAGCTCTTGCACCGTAGCTGGTTGCAGGGAGCTCCCCCATTATGGCTGATGCTGCAGCCAGAAATGTTTCTGTGCCCAGGCACCTCAGCAAGCATTGGATCAGCTACTTCCCAATGCACATGCATCAGCATGCGAGGTCCAGCCCTGATTTTTTATCACAGTAAAAGGAAGATTAAGAAAAAAGGTGAAGGATCTGAACTGCTGGAAACAAAAACCCTAAAACAAAAAATCAACACCAGAACAGATTAATTCTTTGATCTTTAGCCAAATATGTGACAAGTAGAACTCAAGGAAGCCAAGAATATTTACTTTTTAGTTTCTTCTGAACTAGTGTAGAACAACCTTGTTTATTTGAGTAAGTATACTCACAATAGCCCAAGCACAAGACCCTTGCGACCACGCATTACTAAGATACACTGGAAACATCGGAGTAACACAAAGCAAGTCAAGATTAAGTCTTTCTACTCTAGTTTTGCATGGGAATAAAATAAACACAAAAGATAAATGGGATTGGAAAATGCTCATCAGATGACCCAACTCCAAGCCATGCCAGGAGAGAAAATACAAATGGGTGCCAGGTAATCAATGGATCCTCTTATCATAGATGAAACAAAATTTAAATATTTTGTGCTGATTTTTTAAAACCAAAGAGCAACATTAATTACTATAAATTAACAGAACCAAAATTAGATTGCTGGTATAATTTCACCTTTATCAAACTTGTAATAGCATTTTGTATTTGAAGCTATAAAACCACAAACCTGTTATTTGATTTTACAATTGACACACAATATATGGAATATCTTTAACAATATATATAACAGTGTCTTTATCAGCCCTAGAAGCAAGTCAGTGGCTCCTGTTAGATATTTTACTCTGTTAGGAACAAACTAAAGAAAATCAATTAATAATGAAAGCCCTTGGGGCAAGGTAACATCTCTCTTGCCTGGAGTTGTATCCAAGCACAAGTGTGGATACAGTCTGTAGTAGCAGCCGTTATTTGAGAAGGGGAAGGAGGAACTCTACCCACTGAAATTCATAAATTGATTTGGGACAAGGCTTCAAAATTTGAAAAGTAGTTTCAATTGTGGTGGCAATTAATCAGCTTCACATATCACACAGAAAGTGATAAGATGATTGCCTTTGTCCTTACCATAGGCGATACTTTGTTATACACTATATACCCAACATTGCATTAGGACTATATCACACTAGCACTACACTCTATCCCTTAGAGCATAAAGTGTGGGCCCATCAAAATGGGAAAGTGGCAAACAATTTATGTAAATGCATGTACTGTGCAAGAACAATTTATGGAAGTAACACTCCTGAAGTCCAAGACATCTGTTTAGACACAAAGCAAAATATTTGCCACTTTGAAACCCATCTGAGTGAAACTCCTGAAACTGTAGTCATACATATTGGGAAAGGCTGTGTTTGTATGTGAGTATCATGCAAATCCCTATTGATAGACAGTTTTGGTTATAACATAACTAATCAGTTCAACTTATGTATATGTAATTATTCTATGATTTTTGGTTGCAATTTCAACTTTTCAATACCAGTAGATTTATGTTTTGATTACATGTTATACCATGAGCTACAATTTACACTCATTTGAATGAATCAAACTGTAATCAAAAAACTCCCCCATCATCCTGATTTAATCAACCTTCACCAGACAAAAACCTCTTATCACAGTCCATCATGACATTGAACAAATACACCGGATATTAGGCAGACTCAAGAAGGACAGAGAAGGAAGGATAGACTTGTTATTGATCAACAGACAAGGACTTGTGGGTGATGGGAAGGTTGGAGGCCATCTTGGCCACAGTAACCATGAGATTATAGAGTTTTCAATTCTTGAAGCAGTAGGGAGAGGGGTCAGTAAAACTGCCACCTTGGACTTCCAGAGGGCTGACTTTGACCTTTTGAGGAGACTAGAGAGTAGGATCCCTTGGGAGGCCATCCCAAAGGGCAAAGGAGTCCAGGAAGACTGGACAATCCTCAGGAGGGCAATTTTCAAAGCTCAGGAGCAGGCAGTCCCAGTGAACCATAAGACGTGGGAAAAACCCTTCCCAGATCTTCGTTCACGAAGCCAAGCCATGGTGATGATGATATGATGCAGACTCCAGTCTCGATACAATAAGCTACATACAGTATATTTGGGTCCCCTGGATATTTCTATACCTCTTGCACTTTTGTTTCCCTCCACACAAAGCACACAAGGCACTCCTTTGCACCTCCAATCCTTCCCCTGCCACAGGAAAGAAACATTTAGAAAAGTTTTCAACCTGATATTCCTCCTCGTTAAATGACCAGAGTTAAGTGCCTTCAGGAACAGCAACTTGGGGAGCTGCACATTTTTTTTCATGGTTATCTGCAAGGTAGGAGAGAAGAACTGCCTGTGTTAGTAAAGGTTCTTCAGTTCTCACGAAGTTTAAACACAGAGTCCTGTGCTAAGAAGAAAAGCAATATGTGTTAGTTGGTCCTGACTCACAAACTTAAAATCCTTTCTAATTGACTCCCTCCCCCCAAAATTGCTCTTTTCATTTGTGATACTGATAAAATGTAATCAACTATGTCTAATGGAGGTTAGCTTTGATGAAGGTCAGGATAGTAATCAAACAACCTGCCACCATGCAGGGCTCCCGACACGTACCTGCATCTACACAGGGATCTCCCTGGGTGTCTTTCAGTTAATGACATCCTACTTGGCAGAGAATGAGGCCAGAGGATTTTCATGCTCAAACTGTTTTACCATCCGTTGGTATTTTTTCCTCTTTTTCTTTTTTATCTTTTCCACCCGAGGGTTCTGAGGGAGCTGCTGGAAATGCTCACCAAGCCACTTTCCATGATCTGCCAGCAGTCCTGGCTAACGGGAGAGGTGGCAACTGACTGGAGGTCATCCAATGTGACACCCATCTACAGGACGGGCTGGAAGGAGAACCCAGAGAACTACAGGCCTGCCAGTCTGACCTCGGTGCAGGGGAACATCATGGAGTAGATCATCTTGAGTGCCATCACACGGCATGTACGAGAAAACCAGGTGATCAGGCCCCAGTCAGCATGGGTTTATGAAGAGCAGGTCCTGTTTGACCAACTTGATCTCCTTCTACGGCAAGGTGACTCGCTAAGTGGATGAGGGGAGAGCTGTGGGTGTTGTCTACTTGGAATTTAGTAAGGCCTTT
>NW_010425006.1:97399-99048 GCF_000710305.1 Buceros rhinoceros silvestris | reverse complement strand
ACCAAGTTAGGCAGGAGTGTTGATCTGCTTGTGATCTATAACAAGATGACCCGCTTAGTGGATGAGGGAAGAGCTGTGAATGTTGTCTACCTAGACTTTAGTAAAGTCTTTGACACTGTTCCCACAGCATTCTCCTGGAGAACCTGGCTGCTCATGACTTGGATGAACATACTCCTTGTTGGATCAAACACAGGCTGGATGGCCGGGCCCAAAGAGCGGTGGAGAATGGAGTTAAATCCAGTCAGTAGCCAGTTACAAGTGATGTTCCCTAGGCTCATTACTGGGGCCTGTTCTCTCCAGTATCTTTATCAATGATCTGGGCAATGGGTCAAGTGCACCTTCAGTAAGTTTCCAGATGACACCAAGTTAGGCAGGAGTGTTGATCTGCTTGTGAGTAGGGAGGCCCTACAGAGGGATCTGGACAGGCTGGATTGATGGGCTGAGGCCAATTGTATGAGGTTCAATAAGGGCAAGAGCCAGCTCCTGCAGTTGGGTCACAGCAACCCCCTGCAACACTACAGGCTTTGGAAAGATTTTCTGGAAAGCTGCCCTGTGGAAACCGACTTGGGGATCTTGGCTGACAGTCAACTGAATACGAGCCAGCAGTGTGTCCACATAGCCAAGAAGGCTTGTCCCCCTGCACTCAGCACTGGTGAGGCCACGTTCAATACCGTGCCTTGTTTTGGGCCCCTCATTACATGAAGGGCATTGAAGTGCTGGAGTATGTCCAGAGAAGAGCAACAAAGAAGAGCTGGTGAAGGTTGTAGAGCACAAGTCTTATGAGGAGCAGCTGAGGGAACTGGAGTTGTTTAACCTGGAGAAAAAGAGGCTGATGGGAAGAACTTATCACTCTAGAACTACCTGAAAGGAGGTTGTAGTGAGGTGGAGCTCAGTCTCTTCTCCCAAGTAACAAACAATAGGATAAGATAAGATGGCCTCAAGTTGTGTCAGGTGAGGTTTAGGCTGGATATTAAGGAAAATTTCTTTACAGAAGAGGCTGTAAAGCATTGGAACAGGCTGCCCCGGGGAGGGGGGATGGGAAGAACTTATCACTCTAGAACTACCTGAAAGGAGGTTGTAGTGAGGTGGAGCTCAGTCTCTTCTCCCAAGTAACAAACAATAGGATAAGATAAGATGGCCTCAAGTTGTGTCAGGTGAGGTTTAGGCTGGATATTAAGGAAAATTTCTTTACAGAAGAGGCTGTAAAGCATTGGAACAGGCTGCCCAGGGAAGTGGTGGAGTTCTCATTCCTGGAGGTATTTAAAAGATGTATAGATGTGGTGCTTAGAAACACAGGTTAGTGGTGACCTGTTAGTGCTATGTTAGCAGCTGGTCTTCATGATCTTAAAGGTCTTTGACCACAGTTATTCTGTGATTCAAAATAAACCTGAACACTGCGGTTGGTTGTAATATTTATTTCTAGTGAAATGAACATTTTGAAATACAACTGTATCAGAAAGAAGAAAATGAGTTGGAGAAGCGTATAACTTGGCCTCTCCATGAACTGCAGCCTGGACATGTATTTTCTGAAACAGAGCTTGTGCTGCTGGATCTTTACAAAAAAAAGGTGTCATTAAGCACCTCTGTACCTTCTCCCATGGTGCTGTCTCCTCTAAATGCTAGCAAAGCTCTTTCATTTCCCTTTTGCC
>NW_010425006.1:65100-97286 GCF_000710305.1 Buceros rhinoceros silvestris | reverse complement strand
CCTAAAAATCCCAGCAGCATAGTCAAAGAGGAAGAGTAGGGAGGAATTGTCTGCCTGTTTCTAATGTGCTCAACAGACTTTGCCTGTTTCTCAGTGCCTGACTCAGAACATCAGATAAAAAGAGTTAAACTGCTTTTTCACTTAAAGCCATATTACTGCTGTGCCAAGATACCAATAAAAAAAGCTACACAATAGGCGGCAGCTCTGTAATCACTGCTGCTTTTCATGCCAATCAGTATTATCCCATTGTTTCCATGTGGTCCCTTACCTACCTGCTTTATCTGAGTGAAAGAAAACAGACCATGTGCAGTTTGGGCCAGGACTGACTCTTAAGTGTTCAGATAGTGTTTAACTTACTGGAGCCCTCTATCTCTAAGCCTTTCCTGAATAGAAATAACAAATAATTACTAAATAATGTAGGCATTTTGGTCAGGAGGAGGAGACTATAAAGGAAAATCAGCTAGGGCGAAGAGAACCATTTTTTAAGAAAAAAACCCTCAATAATACATGTGCACATACAGGAAGATAAAGTTGTCCTTGTACACGAACAGATCTATTAAATTTCTGAAGCCACAGTAACAGAATATCTTTAGTATTTGGGCAGAACACAATATAAATACACGCTGCAGAGTATTAGAGCATATTGTGTGTATTAAGTTTAATTATCTTTCACCTCCACATCCACTAACAGAACTACTCCAGTGACCAGCTGTTTCCCATTACCAAGACATTACTCAAAGCTGGTCATGTCACACACATCATTTGTCAGTACTGGAGCACGGGAAGGTGCGGTAAATCCACTGTTTATCTGACTGAAGTCAACATTAGCCAAGTATTATGTTACAAGCTCCCTCACACACCCAGGGATTAGGCTCGCTGAAGCCCAGCTTTCTTCTTCAATGCAGGCCATCAAAGGACCCTTTTCCACATTGATTTCCTCTGCTGATATTTCACAGACAGACTCCTGCAGCGAAGTGGATGTCCATCTTTATGCACTTTGTGAGACCTAATTCTACACAATAAACAAAGGACATTTGAAGGACAGGTGGCAGAAAGGAAAGGAAAGAAAACTATGATTATGCCCTTTATCCCAAGGTAAAATGTAGAAAGCAAGCTTCCCTTGCTTGCTCTCCAGGGGCCAAGCTGGAGAGCCCATGCAGGTAAAGGGAGAGACTGACTAGGAAAGAACAAAAGATTTTATAGCCCTTGATTTGGGATGGCTGCCTGGGGATTCATTCATATTCAAGTCTTCCCCTCCCAAGGAAGTCTTTCTTGGTGACTCCCCCAGACAGGGCCTTCTGTCTCATCCTGATCACTGCGCTCTCCTCAGAGCATTCTGCATGGACCAAGTTAACAGTCCTCGTGGGACTGCCGTGCCTGTCTCCTGCCGATTAACTACATAACCTGTAAGCAGCTTTGGCTTAAGGGCTTCACATAGCATTGCCTTCACCTTGTCACTTAGACATCATGACTGTGCTCAGCAGGCCATCTACAAACAGTCTGCCATTTACAAGCCTTTTATTCCCCAAGTAAATATACAAACCTAGTAGTCATACCTTGTCTTTGATTAGTCCAAATGGTCGGTTTGTTCTTTCTGTTGATTTATAACCATGGTAACTCAATTTTCCCATCAGCAAACTGTATATCACATAGGGGTTACACTGGATTCCCCATGGTGGCCGAGGAACCTGGGAACCTTGGATAAGGGGCGTGTGTGGGGGGGTGATGATGAAGGGAAAGTGCTGCAGATTAGCTGCACTTCAGCAGAAATGAACAATCAGTAGCAAATGGTTCCCAACAGCCTCTTGGCTTACTTTATGCAGTGGGATGCTCATAATTATTCAGAGGCTTTCTTGTCTAGAATAAATAAACACATGGAAAATAGTGGGAATGGAGGCTTTCCAAAATGAGATAAAAGATGGGAAAAACTTTTGCAAAAATAAAATATTTCCTTATGTTACTTTACTGTAACTTCAAATAAAAACATGCCAAACAGATTTTTGGTGGTATAATTACCAATAACCAGGAATTAAAAAAAAAAACAAAACAAAACCCAAACCAAAATTCCAAAACATCCAAACAATATGGCTTGCATAATAAATTTATTCTGGTATTTTGAGACAGTTAAGAAAAGTTATGCCAAACAGTAATCAATCTGTTTCCATAAACTGTTACGTGGCCTTGACAAAAGTGTAATGGAGAGAGAGATGCCATATTCCTGAAAAACCCAAGTTTGCACTTAGTAATTCCCTTTACATGCCCCTGCTCACCTCTGAGTTGTGTTTATTTGGGACATTCAGTCCCTCATACCATAAAAAAGTACTATTTAAACTGCTAAAAAGTACCATTTATCTCTAAGCGCCAAGGAGATTTTAATCATTATCTTCGACCTTAGCCTCAATTAAGGTCTAATATAGAGGAGGCACTTGAATGACCTAAGAGGGACACTCAACCCTGAATAGGGCGCCAAAGGCACTTAGAGTTTCTGCCACATTTCCTCTGGCCATCGAATCTCTCTCTCATTTTTCTGTTGTAACCTGACTGTGTTTGTTCCTAGCACTTTAATGTCCCCTGGTGTGAAGTCTCCTTGAGTAACACTCACATGATAGAAAGTGTGATTAACTCTGCAGGTGCTTTTCAGGTCAATGAAAAAACCTACTTGTTACACTAATATATAATACTTCTTTGGAGATGTTCCCAGTGGCTCTACATATTGGGATTCCCACAGTACCTATTCTATTTCACTCTTGCTGTTCTCCTGTGTCTTGATAATAAAACCAGATAGTTTTATCTGGGTACTAGCCTGGCTCTAATCCTTTACAGTATGTTTCACACCTCTTTAATTATTCTGATTGGTCATTTAGATAATTTAAATGCTAAACCTTTTCCTCTTGATGAAAATGGAATTCTTCTGCTGTGAAGACTATAAAAATAAAGTAGGAAGGAACTAGAATAAAATTAGGAAAATTGTATTATTTTCTTCAGAATATGCCTTACTACATTTCTCCTGCTCCATAGGCTGGCTTGTTAACCAAACACAATGCATAGAACAGGTTGGGAAGCTGTAACAGCTGAGAATATGCCTTCTGAAGATATCTTGTGACATCAAGGGGTTTTCAAAGCCTACAGAAAACTCTGCAGATTTTATTAAGACTTTTTATATCTTCTTTTATTGCCAAATGTCAAGCCAGTGCAGCATTCAGAGCAAGGGTAAACATGCTGTGCACTACTATGCCATCGGGCTGCTGAACTCTTCCGGCAGCTCCTTGTGGTCTGTAGCTTACAGGGGCAGGGGAACAAGAGCGTGTGGAGCACCTTTGCCAGCTGCTTGTGCATTTCAAAGCTTACATGTGGAGCGTGCTAAACTTTAGTCAGAAATTATAGATGCTCAAAGCAGTTTTTTTCTAAAAATGTGACATTGTCAGGTCATAATACAAGTGACTCACTTTAAAACTTCTGTGGATAGACCCTGTAATCAATTAACAAGAGCTCAGTATTAATTACAGAAAAAAGAAGCTGTGTTTTGTTAGGCATGTCTTGGACAATTCAAGTTATATGCTCATTGGCACATTGGCTCAGTGGCTTAGCAATGAGTGGTAGAAAAAGGAAGCTTTAACAGGCAACGGAATAACATGGGTAAAATGAAATGAGACTGGCAGATGGCTATCAGTGGCTCCCACCCTCCGGTAAGGGAGAGGCCACAAAAGGAGAGACATGAGAGTTGTCATAGTCTTCTTCTGGCCAACCGACTTCTTCAAGTCTTCAGCACTGCTTAATGTACAGTCTTTCTTTGGGAAACTGCTGAATATAATCAAATATACCTTGATTTCCTAATTTGATTTTTCTTCATTAATGTTACAAAAATAGTACACAACCAGAACAATGAGGGATATGTTTACAATTTAGTCAGCATGTGATGGTCTGCAGTCAACAATCATTCATAAAGCATGCCTCATCTATTTTATGATAGAAAGACACTGAAGATTAAAGGTCTTTTCCATAGCCCAGGCAGATCATGAGGGAATTCTTAAGTCTCAGAATACCCTTGATTTTTCTCAGATAATCCCTAGGTCTTCTCCTCTGCATAGGAACCAATGACCTCTTGAGACACTGGAATATGTAGGAGAAAGAAAAGCCATCATTCTAGTCCTCTCTCTGATATGCCACTTACATGGAAAAATGCTTGATACTAATTTGAATCTGAATATAGAAATTGCCTTTAGTTACGATCTTCATTCTGAAGAAAGAGAGAGTCTGAATATTACGTCTCCAAAGACTTGGAGGTCTTGAGCTAATACAGTTCTGGGAGGGATATTTGCCTCGTTTCTTGGGATTTACTATTTTCTAGATTGAAATTTCCTAAATTTTTTTGTTATGAAAAATAGTCTGGGGTTGCAGTTTCATTTTTGCAACCAAATTGTTGCAGATGCTTGTTGCAAAAGTTAAGTTTTGCTGAGTTATGACTTGATTTGGAAGCATAACCTCTAGCTTGGGGAATCCTGTTCTATATATTTATGATCAAGAGGAGAGCCCATCAGACAGCGAAGCACTTCAGCACTGCTTTGCCTTGTACATCCCTCCCTGTGAAGTATCTGAAATGCAACACTGTCAAAAGCACAATCTTGAGAGAGGTGACTTGATTGGAACTGACAGCTCCTATGTTCCATTGAAATCAGGTCAAAAGACAAGTGTGTGTGGAAAGCAAAGACAAATGTAAAAACAGAAAGGTTGATGTGTCTAATATTTCACAACCTCCAGTGTCTAAAAAAATACACGCCTGAGGCCACAAAAATGGTGTACGTCTTTTGTGTACCTTTTGGTAAGCAAGATGTTAGGCTTCAAATCTTCCTAGTCTGATCTCACTAGGATTTTGCACAAGTGGTCAAAGTCTAACTTCAACAAAACCAAGATTGGAGTCCAGTGAAAATTTTAATATCTTGAGGCTGAGGCATGCTTGCCAGACTCACACGGAAAAGTGTGACTTAATAATTATCCTGTAGATGGGTAGAAGGCATCAGTTTTCAGGTATACCCTTGACTTCTAGGCAGCTCGATAACTTTCAACTTGGATGTCTGCCTGTGTTTGTTACTGTTCTCTGTAAGTGCACAAATATGTGGCACAGGGCATGAGCTTCACTAAGTCTAAAAGAATTACCACTTACGTACCACTCTTCATGTTTATTTGTACTGGGGAACGTTCTGACATACATAATTTTTCTCTAACAAATGTTTATGTCAGCTAGGTCATTCTGGAGGAAAGCACCTCAAAATTCCTTCATGGAAGTAAATAACTTTCCTGACAGGATGTCTTCCTTTAGAAAACAGGTGACCTGATGCCATTTGCTGAAACAAATGAAAGCATAGGAACACGAAATTCAGCAATGCCAAAACCGCCTTTAAAAAGTACCACTGCAAAAGCAAAATAAAACATTCTCAGTTACCTTGAGGTCACTGAATTTTTCTGCTAAGCCTAAATGTAACAAAACAGCAGATTTGAATGTACTTGAAGATGTGCTTGAATTAGAGTTGCTGGGTGCACAAAGAAGTTTCGGTTCTCAGAAAGGTAGAGTACAAACTATCCTTCCCCTCTCACCTGAACATTTTTCTCAAAGTCTCAAAGCATAGAAAATAGCAATTTCAAGGCCTGGATAATTCAAAAACAGTTTAGCAGATTTACTCCAACCTTTCCAGATTTTTTTTTTCTGCGGGGCTGAAAAAAACAGTGAGAAATTTCAGCCCAAAAGGCACTTTTTGGAAAAAATTACAACCCGCTGAAAGGGGAGGTTTGGAATGAAAATGCTTTTCAGCCATAACTATTCCACATCAATCTTTAACACTTTAACTAATGCATTATTAAACTACAGTTTATTGTATGAATTATGTATATATAATGTATAAATGCATATATTAGTCTATATGTAATGCAGTAGCCAAATATTATGGAAAAAGGTAAGCTTTCTGAATAACAAGTGTAAGCAAAATATATGTAGAAACAGAAGAGATATTATACGGCTATTAAAAAGAATCCATCTTTACAAATGAAAGGCTCTGACATTTGCTCAGATCAAAAATCCAATTTTACAGTGCTGCGAGATAAGGAATTAAATAGAGTGCAGATATCATCTAAACTGGTATTAAAAGGTTAGCAGTGCTTAAAATTGATTAGTTACCAAGACCAGACAGCCTGCATCCCAGGCTGTGAGAAGAGTATTGGCCAGATGTTGCAGAAGCTGTAGCTGTCATTTTAACAAACTCTCTCGGGCTAGACCAGAACTTCACAGATTGCGAAGTGATGAGCGTAAGTCTGTTACAAGGCAGGCATCCCAGCATGTTACACAGCAGCAGAGTTAACAACAGTTTGGGAAAAAAACCCACCACATCAAAAACCTTTAAAATGACTTAGCAGGTCACATGGGCTTCATACTTAAGGGAACAAAAACGCTGGGCAATACAGGAATTAGGAACCAGTAGACATGGGGAAGAAAAGGCTGTGAATGCATAACTCCTATTGGAAACCAAAATATAAAAGAACTAAGACATATGTCAGGATATAGATGAGTACCATACACCAAATTTCAGACTGTGGCAGGTTATACAATGATATCCAGGAAATGCCACAGATTAATCTAAAGTATTTACTGCTTTCCTAGCTGTCATGAAGGCGGGAAAAGAAAAGAATAAAATGAATTCGTAAAGACAGACAAAAAGTTATCTCTGGGATACGGGTGTGTCATTTTAATCTCTGACAAATGTCATAGATTACCGTAGCAAAAGTAATATGTGACTGCTGACAAAGATGAGTTCGTCACTAGGATTAATAGCCAAAAAAAAAAAAAAAAGAAAGAAGTGAGACAGGGCCAAGGACTAGCTAGATTATTGGTCAGACATGGTGATGCAAACTCTCGCTGAATGCAGACACAGTAAATATATTATAGTAAATAAGGTTACAAGTCTTTTCATGGTAAATTGCAGTTTTGCTATCATGGATTTCCCATGAAGAAAATGTGTCAAAAACTTATGAATCATAAGGAAATACAATGAAGTGTCAAAGCACATATCTAACTTGAAAATACAAGAGTTTCAAACAAAGGAAAGCAAAAGGGAAGAAAGTAAGTTAGTCTGCACCCGTAGAGAAATCAGGCAGCACTTCAGTAATTAATATTTATTACTTACTGCACCTTTCAAACATTGAAAATGCTGAACAAATACCAACTGACCTGTACAACGCTCCTACAATACGTGATGCACATAATTTTGGAAATTACAGGAGGGAGCTGGCAATGAAATAAAGTCCTGGAGATGCTCCCTTGTGGGGAAAAGCATTGCACATGAGATGAGGGTGTCATGTAGGGATTGCAGAGCACACCTGAGGACACAATTTACACTGAAACTGGGGAGACAGAGGAAGAGGGGAAGACAAAAAGGTGGGCAAATTGCCATGGGATATGCAACTGAGATGCTTATAAATTAACGCAGCAGAAGTTTAATGCGGCTGTTTTCAGGTTTGGAGGTAATTGCATTCAAGTTGAGTGCAGCACCTGCAGGCGAAGCCCCATCAGAAAATGGAAAAAGCTGTTTCCGCACCAGCACGTAGAATCGTAAAATGTCATGAGTTAGAAGGGAACCACAACGATCACTGAGTCCAGCTATTGACTCCAAACAAGACAAGTTAAACCATAAATTGAAGTGCATTGTCCAAATGTTTCTTCAACACCGACAGGCTTTGGGTCGTGACCACTTTCCTAAGGAGCTTTTTCCAGTGCTTGACCGCCCTCACAATGAAGAATTTTTCCCTAATGATCAATATGAACACACAACTTGAAGCCATTTCCTTGCATCCTGTAACTAGACACCAAAGAGAAGAGATCACTACCGCACTCTCAGCTTCCCTTCATGAGGAAGTTGTAGGCAGCAATGAAGTCTACTCTCAGCCTCCTCTTCTTTAAGCTGAACAAACCTCAGCCTTTCCCTCTAGTACTTTCACCATCTTTGTGGCCTCGCTTTGGACACACTCTAACGTTTTTATACTCTTCTTCCATTGCGGATCCCCAGACCGCACACAGCAATTAAGATGAGGCTGCACCAATACCGAGTAAAGGAGGACAACCACTTCTTTTGTGATCAGTTAGCTACACTGTGCCTAGTGCACCCCAGGTTGGCACTTCTGGCTGCCAGGGCACATCGTTGCCTCACATTTAGCTTCCCATCAAAAAAAAAACAACCCAAAACCAAATCTCTTTCTGCAGGGCTGCATTCCTGGCTCTTGTCCTCCAATCCACACATACATCCAGGATTACACCATTCCAGGTGCAGAATCCAGCACTTGTCCTGGTTAAATATCATGTGGTTGATGATTACCCAATGCTCTAGTCTATCCAGATCTCTATGTTAGGTGTCTCCACACTCGAGGGAATCAATGGCACCTCATAATTCAGTATCATCAGCAAACTTAGTGTGGACTCAACTCTTGCATCCAGGGCATTGATATAAATATTGAAGAGAACTGATTCCTCAGGAATAGATGGCTTTGCTTCTTTCTATTATTTGGGAGCATGAGGTTAATGCCAGAGACCGATAATCAGTTTGGGGCCTGCATCAGCTAAACTCCCTGCTTGAGACTGATTCATTATAAATCAGCTTTCTTGCAGCTTAGTTTACCAGCCTGTAAAACAGGTAATTCAGAACCAGACCATCAGCTGTGAACTGGCACAGCTCCACTTGGTTCACAGTCTCAGAAGGAGATATATTTCGCCAAAATTAAGCATCATGCATCCCTTGTGAGGCAAGCAGAGTGATTTACATCATAACCTGGCTCATTGCATCCATGTCTACAGGAATGGGTGCAGACGTGTCAGGATGCTGCTCTGATCCAGATGTTGCATAGCTCTTCTTAAGCTGAAGTGGCAATGCAGCTTCCAGAGGGGATCTGTTATATGCCTGTCATGTGGCTTGTGTCTATATGGCACTCACCCCTATAAAAATAATTTTTCTCTACATCACAGGAGCAATGAAGTTTTATTATCTCAACTAATAGGTCCTCTTCTGTTGACAATGAAGTTTGATATGTCCAGGCTTGTATGTGAAACATTGCTGGTTTCAAAATATTATTTTTATTGATGTTAGAATAAACGATCCCTTGCAATGCTCTCCCAAACAACATCTGGGAAGTGAAATGACAAAATCAAACAATAGCAACTTCTTGAAATTCAATTTACAGAGTCAGGCAGAAAGTAAACAAGCATACACCTGATAGGAAAGCTTAACTTCACTATCAACTGAGCATATGAATTGAACGGGCCTCATGATTTTCTGCCCAATTAATATAACCTCAAAATACTTCTCTAGTCAAGAGTTTCCAGCCTAGATGTCTCCTTGGCAGAGCCTGAAGACATCCTGCTTCAACACAGAAACAGACACAAATGTTTCCTTTAGGTGACCTGCCTCCTGGTCTTGACCCAGCACAACGATCAATGGTTTCATCATTTAATTTCCCCAAAGAGTTTTTGCTTTTCCACAAGGTTAAAATATAATATGGATTATATACCTTCTACAAGAAGAGACTAATACACGGTATGAAATATTATTCACAGACAATGTTTTGAGAATATAAAAATACAATATCCTCAGAAATAATTCCATATATTTTTAAAAGGACACAAAGAATTCACAGACAGTACAAAAGATCTCTAAAAATCTTACCTGTCACAAGCTGTTGTCCAGCTAGTCCTACTGGAACCATCCCGAGGTTATTCATAGCTGTAGCCCAAGCTGTTGGATCAGTGACTGACATGTTAAGTTGTGTGGTATCTATAGCTATACTTCCCAAACCATCAGCTGCTGCAAGAAAAGAAACATATTCTAAGTAGAAAAGTCAACACACCAGGATTTTAGACCAAAACTTCCAGTGAAGTGGAGATACCACAACCACTACTTATCTGGGGTTTGTTCTATCACTTAATTATGATTCACCTTTTACACTATTGATAATAGTGCTTAGTATCGAATAGCAAAACATAAGGCATTGGTTGGAGCACAGGCCCTGTGAAGAGAGGTGGAGGGAGAGGGGCTTTTCAGCCTGGAGGAGAGATGGTTTGGGGGGGATATAAAGCAGCATTCCTGGAGCTACAAGGTCATTAAGAGGTCAGAGCAAGGCTTTTAATAGGGGTGCCTGCTGGGGAATGAGAAAAAACCGTCTAAGTTGGAACAAGAGTTTCAAATAGAGTGTCTACTTCAAACTTTTTCCCCATGAGGACAGTCAAGCAGTGGAACAGGCTATGGAGCAGCCATCCTTGGCAGCTTTCTACACTCAACTTGATAAAGTCTTGAGCAACTGCTCTGACCCTATGGCTGGTCTTGCTTTGCATGGCAGCTTGGAGTGGAAACTGTCCTGAGGCCCCTGCCAACCTGAATGAATCATCCTGCAATCCTCTGATAAAATTTAATTATATATAATCCCTGGCAACTTATCAGAAAGCTGTGAGAACTAAACACCCTCCAATGAAGGACCTGTTTTCCATGAGGTGCAATTTTTTTTTTGGTAAAAGATTTAAGAATACATGTGCCTCTAGTTAAAAATATGCCAAACCAAATTGATTCACTATCAGAAATATAAAGTTTTATCCTAAAAAGAAAATATAATTATCTAGAATATGGTCAAAATAAGCTGAACCCATGATTTTCCTGGGTTGGGAATGGAAGAGTGGGTCAGATAGCTACATAATGGTGCTTTTCTGATACTGAACCCCCAAACACAAGATATGATCATGCATATGTGCTTCCTCCCTCCCCAGTCACAGATGAAAATAAGCTCTTTCTGGCTATTTTCTTACAGCCTTTGCAGACCTGAGATATTTACCAGCAGCCATTGCTTTTCCCCAGTTCCTTTTGCTCCCGTTCAACGTCTTCAGCTAGGAATAATTAACTACTGTATTAGCAGCATCTTGAGCTGGAACGTCACCGAACGCAGGGTCCACACACAGCTCATTAGGCTCTGAAAGAGAAAAGACAAAATCAGCTACCGAATGCCACAATCAGAACATAGTCGCAAAACAAGAGACTGCTCTGGGAATCCACTCGAAGATGCTGCCCAGTCCTGCTGGACAGCCAGCCCCAGCCTCCTTGCACATAATTAGCAGCCACTGTAGAGGTGTTTCAGCGAACGCTCATCCTTGCCTGGTGAACAAACAGTGCCAAGTATGAATCTGTTGGAACACCAAAAAGCCTTTCACAAATTAGGTCTTATCAGTAGCTACACAGCCTCCTCGGCATGAAGGCATCAGCTGAAAGAACATATTAAGGGATGACTATGATTTTTTTTAACTGTTAACAGTTAACTGATATTGCAAGTTTCAATAAAATAGTCTCCTGTTCTAGATGAAAGGAGAAAAAAAAAATTACCCTGCAATGGCTTACAGAATGGATCATCTAGAAATGTGGAAAAGTAAGAAAGCCTAACAAAGCTGAGAATGATGCCTGCTCCTTAACTAACACTGTATCTTTGGCTCACAAAAATTAGTTATCTGAAAACAAAAGTGGAGCGTCTGCTTCAATCTAAACCGCATTGTTTTCACGAGGTATCTGTCAGACCATGAATTTTACACAAGGGTAACTTCTTGCTGTTGTTTGTGAATCTCACCACGTCAGTGCATTGCTGATCAAAGGAAGGCTGAACAGCGAAGGGGTAAGAGGTGTGACCAAAGGGTGTGATCTTGCAGCTCTCACAGTGGAGGGAGAAAATGCTTGGGTGAGAGTGATCACAGATAAATGCCCATGTTAGTCTTTGTCCAGAAGTTACATGTGACTATGGGCAAAGAGGGGCTGCATTAGTGTTTTGGCTGCCCAGCTGCCTAAATGAGTTGACCTATAGTGCTTAGTACTAGTGGACAACGATGGACCAAGTGCTTACAAGGTTTTGGGGAGGTCATTAATGCCATGCAGTTGCATCTCGGTGACTTGCCCAGCCCAAAGATAGCTGTGCTGTCTTTCTTCAAAAAAGTATTTGAAAGACCTTAATTAAGAGATTTCCAACATGCGAACCCTAAGAATTCGTCTTTAGAAAAGACACAATTAATGATTACATCATGTTTTAGCTTAGTACCTCCCACAATTTTTTAACAAGTTGCGCATAAAGTCCAATCCAGAAAGTTTTGTATTATAGTCTCTTGACACTGTACAGATCACTTCATAGGAACATGACCACATCAATAGCTGTAAAGTGAAGACAGTCAGGATCAGACAATGCTGTACCTTTTTTAGTATGCTGTAATTTTCAAATAACCAAATCAGTATACTGGCTTAAAAAGCATTTTGTTCAAATATACTTAAAAGTCAATATTTATCAACTCTTAATATTTGAATTTGCAATTCCAATTCTTATTTGATCTCCACTATTCATTATATGAAACATATAATAACTTAATGTTAAAATTAGCTTTTAAATCGCATCTATAAACAACAAACAAATATTAAATGGAAGTCCTTTGCAGGGAATGTGACTAACATAAAGCAAGCCACTTGAGATTTATGTCACTTTTTAAAAACTGGGTGTTTCCTGTTCAGCTCCTTAAACTCGTACTTAACTCTTTCCACTCAGACTATAACTTCTGACAACAAACATCTATTTCGTGGTTAGGGCTGGCTGAATTATTCCTTGTCAATAAATTATTTCTCACACAGCACATCCCCCCTCTCTCTTTATGAATCATTCCCAAATCAATCCTGATTTACAAATATATGCTGAATAGCCCAGATGAGAGTGCTTCACTCCTTCTTGTGACCAGCAGCCTTGTTGCCTTGATGTAGGAAAGCAAATCTGAAAACCAACAGCAATGAAATACCTCTTCATACCTTGCTGTGTGCTAGTTGCTTGCCCTTATCACCCTGACTACTGCGGACAAAGGAGTAGGTGCCCCAAGATGCCTCAAAGGCATCTCAGACAGGTGTAGATTACTGGATAAGGGGTAGAAAATGGGTGTCAGACTTTCTCTGCCACCTCCTCTCACCCTGTTTCACTGCCTTGTAAAGTGTGCACCGATCGACATAATGAGGTCTGTTGCTGAACTCCATACTCTCTTCCTCCCAAATACACATTGCAGTTGTACCAGCTCTGCCAGAAATAGGAACTGGTCCATAAAGAGTCCGACTCTGGGCTAGACAAATCCATCTCAGCCTACTGGAAAGTAAGAGGTGATAGTTCTTGGTGTTTGTCTTCTACCAGGTTGTCCACATATTTCAAATTTTGTATACTGTCATGAATTAACCAGAAGTATTTGTTAAAGTCCTTGCAGAGGAGGAAGAACATAACACCATGGATGTGAAAAAAAAAAAAGCAGAATCAGTGGGTTAATTGGTGAAACTCCTCTTGTACTATGCCACCAGCTCTGTCCAATGTGCCATGAAAATATTTACTCAAAACACTCTCATAGCCCACGCTGCCTCTGGGCAGTTTTGCTTTCTCTCTGGCCATCAAGTCTACTGTTTTTTCAACAGGACCTACATGCAGTGCAGGCTGAACCAGGGGAAAAACCACAAAAGAGCACGTGAGGAGCCTGAAGTGGAACTAGTCCTATCTTACCAAGAACTGCTGCAGGCTATTTTGTCAGTGGAAGAAAGCTGAGTAACAAGCATAAATGCACCTATGAACACAGAATAATTTTCAGGAAGCTGAAGGCAGAACTAATGCTACATCCTGATGGACACAGCCTTCCACACTCTCTCTCTTAAAAAGAAAAATACTAATTGTGAACATCCCTTCCACCAACAACTCACTGATTACATTAATACAGAGCAAGCATAATACGGCTAAAATAATCTCACAGGCATTTCACACCTGATTTAGACTCAAACATTAGCTTTGGTTTAAAAACTTGAAAATTCTGATGTGGAAGGTTTCATTAATGCTCAAAGTAAAATGAGCTTTGGGCAAATTTCAGTATTCCTTTGTATAGCTCAGACAATGCACTAACCCTTCACGACCCTGGAAACAAAACAACCCAGGGAAACAAAAAAACCCACTCACTAGGACATATAAAAAGCAAGGTATTGTGATGAGGAATACATCTACTAGCAAAGATTCTTGTTTTCTTACAACTAAAAGAAATCACTGTGATACTGGTTAAACAGGCAAGAAAGTGTAAGCTTATGCAGGGATCCTCTGCATCCTGAGCAGACATTAACTGAGAGTGCTTCACTGACATCACTCCTTTAGAAATTATTCCTGATATATAACTCGTCAGCATTCCCCCAGGCATTAATGACCTGAAGATATATGTAAAAAAAAAAAGAAAGAAAGGAAGAAAAAAATCTGAAATCTGTGTTTCTAAACACTTGTTCATGGGAATAGCTTTACTCTAGGGGAGTAACTTCAGAAGCAAATAAAGCCATAATCCTGAATTACAGGAGAAAATGGGTAAAGTCTTCTGGGTGCAGCTGTTCCTTGAGGTTTGGAAGGGTCAGGGATGTTAATACAAACTTTCTTATTGGAGAGCTTCCAATTAACAACATTTGAAATGGCAAACACTTTGTAAAGTGGCTCCATGTTACACTTTTTGTGGTCTATCTTTTTGCACACACAGTGTAAGTGCCAGTCCTTGGATGGTTGACTGTGAAAGACATTTAGACTTTCCTCAGACAGGCTGTCAGGAAGCTAAAGCAATCTCAAGCCATACCAATGAGCACTTCTCAGTCATAACAGTCATAGCAGACTGTACTTAGTACGCATATTTTATACCAGGCAATTAAATGCAGTTACCCAAATGAATACAGAAGTCAGTTATATATTGTGCATCAATTATCACAGGCAATGAATGCCATGAGACAAAGAAATTAACACAACATAAAACTAATTCAATAACATAGCAGATTGCTAAGTTAAAATCTTACCCTTTAGATATCCGTAACACCACAGAAAATGAATTATGACACAGAGCAAAGCTGATTAAATGCAGCACTGTAACGAGGCTCTGTGGAGTACCCGGGTCAGTGGCCAGTCCTGGGATGCAAGGAGGAGGTTCTCTGCCCAGCTGTAACATCAGTCTGCTGGATGACCTCCAGTCATTTTACCTCTTTGTCTAATTTTAATGATCACTGAATCCTTCAAGGAAAAAACTGACGCCATCAACCTTTTCAAATCTGGGACTACGAGTGGCAAAATATAAATGTTATTGGTGCTGGTTCTTGAGACAATGCAGATATGGTATCTTGTGAACTGTTATATCCGCGCGAGTTTTCCAGTTCTTAAAAGAACGACACGTGCGAAGTGCTTGGTCCTGCTGACTGTGATTCATAGGACAGTGGTCATTAGGTTGGTCACACTCCACCTGACCTGCCAAAGTACAGGTCATTTACGAGGGTAGCTCCAGCTGTCTTCTAAAATATATCAAGTGTTTTGTATTGTTTTTTCCAGTGTTTTTATTTCTCCAGCTGCAGACAAGACTCCAAGTAAAGAAGGAAGAAAAAGAAAGAAAAGATAGAAAAGGATTTGTTGTCAGTCACTATCCATTTCTTCCTGATCACCTTAGGAAAGCTGGGAGTAGCAACAATGAGCATGATGCTTTTGTGCCATAGCCATCCTATGTGGAGCATATGAAAGAAAAGCACATCTCCAATACGACCCTGAAGATCACTTTTACATATTTTTGCATGGCTAGTGGTATGTTAGCATGTAGAAAACCTCTCCTAAATTCTAAAATTCAAAAGAAATTGAAGGAAAACACACATCATTTCTTGCAGTAAGTTGCAAATAAATATTTCATAATTCAACCAAAAAAATACATGAGGTATCAGAGCATTTTTGAAGTGTCTTATTTGCTGGGATGGGACTCTAACTCAGACATGTAACTTATGCTTCAGCCTCTGTAGCCTTCCTGAAGAGAGGCCAGTTGCTTTCAGGGTCTCCAGAGAGTCATCCTGTTTACCTGGTTTTGTCTGTCACGTCTCCCTCTTACAGGAGACCTTTGAAAGCAAAGATTGATTCTGCAGGAACTGGCATTTTCCTTAAGAAAACAGCTTCATTAGGCACAGGGCAGTCAAGGTAAGCAGGGTCCTAGCCTTAGAAGGAGGAGCTCTGGTTATGTGTTCGCTTACATAATTCTTCTCATTTTTTGCCTAATGAATGAATTATAACAGTTTTGTTCATTCTAGATTATGCCATAAAAACTACATTGTCATCTTACAAACTCATAAAACATATGCTGCAGCATTAAGATATTTCACTTTCCACTGTGCACACTGCATGTGTAGGTTTTTGCATACTTCCAAAGGATTCTTTCCACCAATTTTCACTGAAGAAGAGTTAACAAGTAAATCATGGCCATACTGATAGGACTAAGCCCATTTAGAGAAAAATCACAATATATTTAAGGTTTTCCTCAAAATTTAACAAAGCCAATTTCACAAAACACATTTTCTGGAAGAACTGCTCATTTAGATGCTGCATTACTTAAATGCTCTGCCCCAGCTCTTCCTGAAGATAACACACGGTACATGCAAAGGCCAGATTTCCTTTGGAAATCAGAACACTGGAAGATTTCAATAGTGAAGAAAAAAATAAAATAAAGGTCTTCAAGATAAACAGGTGTTCTCTTGCGATGCTCCTTGAAAGGTCACCCAGCAATATTTCATGCTAAATCACGAACTTCAATGGCATCTCAGAGGAAAGTCTTAACAGGTTACAACTGTGCTGCTTCTTTTGTATGTATTTTAGCAGTTGCAGTCAGAATATGTTGGAGTCTATAAATAACAGAATCTGGAGGCACATTAAGCAAAGCATTACAGAAGTCCAGCTTAGTGATTGAAAAAGCATATGCAGTTCCAAAATCATCTGGAAGGGGGGAAAAAAGCAACTTTGCAGGCTAGCAATGCAGCACAGCCTTGATAAAAACAGGTCTGATTACTCCGTGAACACAAAACACTGTTGTGAATTGATGACTGCGACTCCGTTTTTCACTCTGCCAAGACTGCTTGCAATTGTGAATTACTCGATTCTCATTTAAGAGGGTAGTGGCTTACTGACTAAATTAGACCAATTCTTCCTTTAAATTTCTGCATTTGAAGAATTTATATTTAACAGCAACAAAAAATGCTTCTGAAGTCTTTTAATTATTTACTGCAGTATTTGAATATTAGGCCCTGTATCATACTGTTTTCTACTAAAGGTCACCAACCGCTTTAGAAACATGACATCCCACACCACTGTATTTCAAATAATAGAGAAAGCACCCAAAAGAGGTTCTAAGCAAACAGGCTTCAACAACTCCACTGGAAGGCTGAATACTGAAACGAGAGGTTGAGAGGTGCCTCCTTGATGCCATAAAGTGCCTGGATCGGTCATTGTTAAGAGGGCTATACATGCTATTTCTTATCTATCTGGGCTCTACAGAACAACTGTATAAAGACACCAAACTTATCAGGATACCTTCTCTTACTCTACTGTACAATGTCCATATCACGTGTTTACTAGAGCTACTTCAAGTGGCTGCAATATAAAGAGTTGTCCGATCTTTTTAAAAAAAAAAAAAAAGACAAAGAATAAAAATAAGCTGGGACATACTTCCAGAAAGATCATTTTTCTTTCTAACTAACCTAAAGTGAAATCACTCCCATACCACATCCTGAAAAAATGAACAGCTTGACGGGTAAACCCTGTCTGTGGCAGAGCCCCAGGGACAGTATCATACAGTCCATCTGAGACAGGGGAGCCTCATTATTGGATTTCCAGATGAACACAGACTGCTCTCTTCTAGTCCCAGAAGACCGGGAGACAGTTGAGTTTCACATGGCAACATTATGTATGGAAAATCTATTTTAAGTAACTTTTTAGAAGTTTCTAAAATGCATTCATTATCATTTTTCTTCTCCTTCGAAGCCCGTGTAATTGAAGTCCTGGAGTTAAAGCAGCCTGTCTTTTCAGGCAGAGATTCATGGGGGAGAAAAAATCCTTGTCAATCAAATTCTTTTAATATTTTTAAAATAGTCTTTTATCATTGGGCCAATATGTGACAAGAGGTGACATCTAGGTGTCCTTGGTTAAGTATCTGGGTAATCTGCAGAGCACTTTTTTGCAGAGAATTTAAACCATCTAAAGGCATATCGGTCAAAGTTTTATTCAAGACCATCAATTATATTCTCAGTGACAACTGCTAAGTGAAGCTTTGGAGAAAAGGTTTAGGCTTGTTTTGTTTGTTTTTATTCAAGGCTTCTGGTGATAAATTCTGCTTAGGAGAAAAACTCAGTGTCTCTTCCATCAACTTTTATCTGTCCTCACTCGGAAAGCTGCCATCCCTTCTTAGCACATCACACTCAGGATCTTTTCTCCAGCCACAAGACCTCATTTGGTAGTGTGCTTCCTAGTCTCATTTACCTTGTATTCCTTCCATTCCTCATAATGTATCTCCTGTTCTTCTCCACTTAACTCACAATAGTCTTTCTTGCTTTTCTTTGTATTTTTTTGTTTTCTTTCATTGACTCCACACTTCTCCTAACAACAGAGGCACATTTCTTGCCTTAGTCTGCCACAGGCCTTTCCCTCATCCAAGTATCTTTCCACAGCCAAGACAGTATTGCTTGTTACACTGTGCTGTTTTATTAGGAGAGCGATGCATCTCACCTGCTACAGCCAATGCATATGCATATGCTTGAGCTTTTCTGCTGCCATCATTGTCAATGGGGAGAACCAGATACTTCTGACAGCCTGGTTTAGATGCTGACCTCGCTAGGCAATGAAACACACCTTGGAGGTACACATCTCGCTTCTCTGGCTAGACGTCTACGCTGCCCTTTTGGATATGGACATCTGCTTTGTCAGACACCCATGAGATGAGGTAAGTTGGGCTGAGCAAATGGTGCCTTGCGAGCCCACCATCATGCAGCTACCTGCATCCCATATCAATCCCAGCAAGACACTCAATCCTGAGGGACTTATCTTCCACTCCTGTCCTTCATCTGCATGGTAACTCCAGCACAGCGAACCTCAGGAGAACAGAAATCATGAGTCAGTTTGCAGGAACTCATGAGAATGTTCCCAAATATAGATACATATGGATATTTAGAGAGAGTGAGACGCTTTGCTTTCTCATTTGTTTTTTTCCTGCCCATCCCCAGTGAATATACCAACATATGACTATTAGTGTTTGACAACGGAAGCTGCCCACTCAGAAACATTTCCTGCAGCTGTGATGCCCTACATCTGACTGTTCTCTAGACCTTCTCTTCCTACTGCCAAATAAATCCCATCTCCTCAGCCCCATTTTTTTACCAGACACTTAACTCCCTTGCTCCTTGCAGCTCCCATTTTAAAGACCAGTGTAGACCACACACCGCTCTCAACTACCACAGTTCTCTGTTACTGCCCATCAGCTTTGTCCAGGCTGCTACTGGCTTTCTTCATCCTTCATGCTATGCTTGGGGGCAGCATCTTATTCTGATTAGGAAGGGAGGACAGCTACAGGGAGTTTCTCACTGACCTTTCCCTTTCTCCAAGTTGTTTTCTATGGTTAAATGAGGGGAACAAAGATTTCCCAACTCTCACACGATGGAGCAGAGCTTCCAGGCTCTTTGTGCTCCCTTATACCCATTCACTTTCAGCAGAGGTTGAATTAAATTGCTAAGCAATGCCAGGAATTTTGTGTGTTTTCTGAACAGTTGTGTACAGGTTCACCAACACTTTACTGTAGGGCTGCCAATTTAGGAGTATCACATAGTCTGGAGGAGTGGTCTTCTTTGCAGGACACTTGGACACCTTCCTTTTCCTTTGAGGAAGAAGCAAACCCATGTTTAACACAAAGTCAGATCAGGATAACAGCAGTTACTGTGCATCAGATGTGATCAGGCGACAAAAATTATCTCGAGGCTTCTCCCTTGTAACTAGCTGTCAGGGGGTCAGGGCAGAGGGGGCTTGATCATGGTGAATATAATAATGCTAAATATACAATGCTATATATAATAATGCTAAAAGCCCTACCTCTCTCCAGGTAGTCCTGCTGTACCTTTACCCAGCCAACAACAGCTTCCACCCTCCTTTCCTTGAAACACTTTCTTGTATGTGCTTTTGCTTTCTCCAATTTCAATTATAATTCTTCAGGGCAGGAAACCATGTGAACTATTCCTCAGGCAGGGCTAAAAACTACTAGAGACTCATCGCTCCTTCTGCTGTCATTGGATTGATGCTGGCTTTAGCCAGCAGCCCCCCAGGCAGGGTTGTCAGCAAGCCAAGGATGCTCTGAGATCTAGGGGTAAGGACACCCTCCTGCCAGGCTTCTAAATAGCACCTTGTGCAGCCACAATTTTGTCCCTTTTGAGACTCTTAAGATGATACCGTGATGTAAAATTAGGAACACTCCTCCTGAAGTCCCTCCACCCCTTTAGTATACTTACTAGTCCTTTCACCCACTATTTTCCAAAGTGGTGTAGGATTGTTTGTCTTGTCTTATTTGCTCTTCAGGGCAGAGAATTTGCCTTTATCTGTGTTGGTAAAGTGCAATGTAAATTTACTGCACTATATAAATATTTTCTAATAACAAGGGCAATAACAAGAATAATGTATTTACTTTACTGTAATACAGTATTTCTGGGCCTCAAGATACAATCAGAAGCAACCTAAAGTCAACAACAAGACCAAAAGACTTGCGGAACCTTTAACTGTGAAGCAGAAGCTATTTAGTCACTGTGTGAAACTTTAGTAAATTAGTTACTTATATTCATAAATAGCAGTTACTGCAGTAAAAATCCTTGCAAATTGACCCTCTGGAAAATATAAAAGCAGAATGTAACCAGTGTAAACCAGCAGAGCACTGCTTCACATGTGTATTATAAGGGTCACAAATGGCCTTCTGGTTACTTTTTAAACAAATGCAATGTTAATACTTTCACCGCAACATTATGAATAAAGCATTTGGCCTGTAGCGCTGAATATGGTCACTGATGGCTTTTGACTTTTTTGTTTATATATTGTCATCCAGAAAACTCCTGTACCATGCTTTCCTCGAACTAAATCTTGACTTCACCCCTTGAATGTGCAGAGGTCATGTAGAGGGGACTGGGGTGTAGCTGCTTCCCTCAGCTTCCCCTGATGCAGCTTGATGGCCACCACTCGATACCCTCCCTACATCTGCACAGAGCTCTTCTGGCATGCAGGAGGGAGAATGGGGTGTCAGGGTCAGTGTCCATGACTCTTTGGCACGATCTCTGTTCATGTTGTTAATAATTTCTTTGCTTTTTCAAGCTCCAAGGTATCAAACTAATCAAAATAATAGTGACAATGCAAGGGATTAAACTGACAGGAGTTACGAACTGCCCATGTTTATCCAGGTGGTACTACAGGAGGTGCAATGCAGATACATGCAGAGAACAAACCCCTGTCCTTCGAATTTACAGTCTGAACAGAGATCATTTTGTGAGACCAGTGTATTTCTGTCTAAAATATATGGTTTAATTTAGGAGTTGCCTGGCTGACACTAGTGGCCTGTGATATATAAGTGGTGACATTAAATGACCCCTGTGTAACTTTCTGCCTGAAGCTCAAAGCAACAGCAAGTGGAGCAGTTTGTATGGATCCCATTTATTATTCTTTTAATTGCCTACTAATATTTCTTTTAGTACAAAAGACTGGTAGACTCCTTCCATTTCCAATGTCTTCCAAACTATTCAAAATTGCAGCTCAGTCAAAACAAATAAGCGGTCCTAGTTTCTCTATAAATGGAAAAACCAACTAGATGGGGGCCTAGGAGATTCCTGTTCCTCATACAGCTCGGCAACAGACCTTGGGCAAATACTTTAAATTGTCTGTGCCTTGATCACACACGCATGAAATGGTGTGATAATACTTTCTTTATCCCACATTTTATTAATCTTGCCTAGTCAGGCTGTTCTCTGCTTATGGGGTATGTCCAGCATCACAAGACCATGACCTGGACTTGCAGGTAACTCATGTTCGCATTAGGTCAAGGAATATTTTTTTCCTAGTAGAAATCAAAACCAAAGCAGAGTATAACAAACAAACAAACAAACAAACAAAGACAGTAATCATAATTTCTTATGGAATCACTGTCTGTCTGAATGTGGAGAAAACAGCAAGTTCCCTTTAAAAGGACTTGCAATGAAATTCACACTCTGTCAGGTGTAAATTGCAGCCTGTATTTCATCTTGTTCTATCTACAGCTCCCTTCTTAGTCATGCATAGCAGCAGTGCACAAAAATATTTCCTGCATGTGATCAAGAGAGTATAGGCACATAAGATGCAAAGAAAATATGAGAATTTTTAAAAATAAATGTTTACTGGTATCTTAAAAGAAAACTATAAGTTTGTAACCTTGCCATTTCCTAGTCAGATAATTGATTTACTTGTGAGCACAATTGTGCTTGAGAACACTATTCAAATAGATCTATGAAATATTTTCTTTAGGAAGTTACAGGGAACTGAGGTAGCTAAAAATAAATGACACCAAAAAAAAAAAAAAAACACCAACCCCACAAAAAACCCAAACCCAACAATCAGGAACATGATTATATCATGAAATTACAGATATAGTAGATCACTTACACCAAGTTCTGATCATAATAGTGCTGCTCAGTGAAACAGCATGGGAGATATGCCTTTCATCTTTTTTTCCCCAGTGTTTTACACAAGACCTCCTAATCGTATATTCTTTATGACATCTAATAGTTTACTTCAGGCAAATATCTATACACCATACTAAACACAGCAGAAACCCAGTTTCATCTATGCTCATCTTTGAAACAGTGAACTCCTCCCCAAGTCCCATGGGTTGGCGACACATCGAAGTGCACCAGTGGCACAGAGTGAGGCTTCACCAAATTTAGGAAGTGTCACCAGATGGAGTTGTAGCACATTGCTGAGTTGGTCCATATTGCAAGGTACAAAGATTTCAGCTTTGGTAGAAATTCAGTGTTGTTAATCTTTTTTAGGACAACTGTGGCTAGGGACAAGAAAGCAGCATACTCAGTTTAATGACATGCCTAGAAATGTCTGAGCTAGGAAAGTCTGTCTTTTAAGTTGGTAATTTCCTTTCATTCAGGAATAGTTTAAAATGTCTTAATTATCAAGCTATCTATACAAAGACTATACCTAAACATTACTACCGATTAACTCTCTAAATGCTTTCAAGTTGGTGAAGACTTGGTATCTGCCACAGCTCGAAGGAGAAGAAATAATTTTCTAGATTATAATCAAACACCTTATTTGGGTATTAAAAGTTTGCCGTTTTGAAGAGTGCATGAGTAGAACAGCTTCATACGGTTTCTCATTGAATCAAAAGAGATTCCATACCTTCTGTGAATGGTTATAGATCCTCTGAAGAACCTGCAGACAAGATACTAGATTTTCCTGTCATCCGTCACAATTTTTATACTTTCAAGGATACGTTAATCAAGCTTTGACACTTACCTTCCTAGTAATCAACATCTGGGGCATTAAATTCAGCTTAACTGGGTCCATGAATGTTTCTAAGGGGGTTTTAATGGTGGAAAGATTCATGCTCCATCTCATCTTAGTGGTACTAAGATTCACGTATGCAGATCCATCTCTGAGAATGGCCTGGCCTCTGTTATCATTAATTGAAGCATATTAAGAGACTTGGCAGGAAAAAATTACCCAAATTTGAAATGTCAAGAGACAGATACATCTAGTTTCACATCCTGTTGTTGTATTACACCTTAATTACAGTTAATTGGGAGATATTGTTCCTGGTGGAAGAGCATCTGACACAGTTTTTATGGGTGATTAAATACGAACAGAATCCGAAGCATTCATTGAATACAGGATCTGTTTATCGTGACTGTACAACTTTATGTAGAGTTTCATTCCTATTACAGAGCAAAGCAAAAGAAAGTCACAAACCAAAAATATTTTCCTTGCCTCACGAAGCTTTAATATTTCCTGATGTCATCTTAAATTTTCTGCTGCTGGCCCCTTAAGGACTCCACCACATGATCCAGCTCCCACTGAAGTTAATCAGAGGCTTCAATACCGTTTGTGAAAGAGTAATCTTTGATTTATTGGAGGAATGTTATTAGCAGGAATCCTTACCTCATACAGTGTAAAATACAAAAAAGTGGAAATCCAGACTGAAGCCATGAGCTCAGCTCTTGCTGGTGTCAATAAGGTTTGCTCACACTCACTGATCTATGGCTGTACATGACCCTGAAATACGTTTTGCTGGGCTGCCCGAGATCATTGCTCATGCATAGAATAGAAATGGCAGGATTGGTTTTATCACTGAAAAGTAAGCAGTGCATGTTTTCTGCCTGAAAAGTAACCAAATTAGCATTTGCAGAGTAATCCTTTTTCTCGGTTAAAAAAAATAAATTAAAATGTAACATTCTTGGCTAGAATACTTGTACCAGAAAAGGCCTTGTTTCTCACAAATTCTGTGTACACTGATTTCTTAAATGCAACAATTGTGATAAATCATTTGCTATTTACTCTTTAATGTAACTACATGCTTTGGGCAAAGATTTTTTAACTATTATTCATTTATTTTTAAAAGCAAAACCACGCTTTAAACACATTTTTCCATTTCCAGTGATGGATTTTATCTTTGATATGTGATCCAGCTATTTAACTACCTCTCACCACTTCTCCCATGAATTGTTTATACAGCAACTTGGCAGCATAATTTGCATATCACAGGAAAGATCCCATTACATGTTCCCAGAGGTGCGGTTTCACCAGCTTCATCACTTTCTGCCACCTATGCATATCCCCAAAACAGAGTGTGTGGTTAATCCAGAAAGGCTCTTCTTGGCTGCTAATAGTAATTAAACATTAATGGTACAGTTACAAAATTTTCAGTCACTCAAAACTTATCTCCCCATTGACTTTGATAAATATAATACCTAAAAAAGATATTTATCTTTTCATACAAATTTTCCTACTGTGGGAAGATGACAGAATGTTGCCTTTACTGTTTTCCGTTCAGCTGCGGCAGATTTGACCTAAAATAATTAGACAAGGAGCAAATGCACAAAGCAAGAAAAGTTTTAAAGAAGGGAAATACGCTCAGCAGCAGAGTAACTCAATGTATCACATTAAAGCTGGAGAAGGACTCAAGGCTAGATGCGGTATGTGCTCTCCAGATTCTTATTTGGTGACCGAAGGGGACAATGGCTCTAACTGCAGGTTTCTTGGTGATGTAAAGCCCATGTTTGGACATATTCCAAATTGTTCTTCACCCATTGTATGAAACATTAAAAAGTGACAGCAGCTTGACTTTCGCTGAGAGGAACACTTACTCCAAGAGCACTCTAGTAACAGAAAGCATAAAACCACCAGGGAACAGGGGGCAGAAATTAAAGGGAAAGCAGATCCACACCACAATCAAACACCAACAAATTTCCTGGCACAAAGCAATGCTGCCTCCAGATGTTTTCCCAATAAACAGACAAACAGTCCTGTGCCTTCAAACAGAGTCATCCAACGAACATTTGGGGGGAAGAAACATTGCAGGTATCAAATCTTGCTAACTTTGGTTGTCCCTGTGCAAATCCACCTTGCAGTGGAAGACTAAGCACATGAAATTTTAGAAATGCAAACTCAATTTTGGTGAAATTTGAGGTCCAGAGTAGACTTATTAATAAAAATAACCTTCTCAGAAAGTACCCCAGGCAACCCCAGTAACATCCCTCAGCTACAGACAGTGCAACAGCCACCCCAGCACCTTTCTCTCTAGCAATATCTCAAACCCACAAAATCCCTGATCCCACAAAAGACTGGAAGAGAGAGAAGGGGATGATTCATTGACAAAACTAAGGGGCTACTGAGTCAGTTGCCTTTGAATCACAAAGTCAACCTCAGTGAACAGTGATTGAAACTCGTTATCCTTCCATAGCTCGAGAATGCATTATATAGTACAGCAGCCGGCAGTCACAGTGACAGAGCAGAAGGCAGTTTAAGCACAGCTGTCCCCTCAAGTCCAGGGATAGACTGGTGGGCAGGAAGGAGCTGTTCCTGCCTGTTTAAAAGAGAGCACTTAGTTTTTCAGCCTGTCAGCATGATCCTTTTTGAATGCATTGCGTTTACTGACATGCCACCCTGACATTTTGGTTTAGTAGTACAAAAAAAACCAACAAGAGGTAAGGTTATAAAATCAAATATGATGTTTTCTGCATGTTAGAAGTAGTATTGCTCCCACAGAGACCTGGAAGCTCAAACCGCTGCAGTGCTCTGCCAGTACATGAAAACCAAAAAATGGAACTGACCTGGGTTTCACGGTTCAAGCGTGCCGTGGCAGGGATCCCAGCACTACTTCCAAATTCAACACTCGAATAAACACAGTTGTAGTTTCTTGAAGTAGATGCTTTTAATGCAATCTGAAAAGGGTGAGAGAGAGGGCATACTCCTGAAGCCTATATTTCTTAGGTAGAAATAATTCTGCCTGGAGAAGCCTGGCTCGTGACTGCTATTAAGACTGTACGGGAGAGAGGGAGCGTCTTTGAGTTCACATACTTAATGCTCAGTGGTGTGTCTGCGGAGTGGCAGGAAATAAACAACAGTGAGGAGGGGTTAACCAGAGACCTGCTGGCTAAAATCTATATGCCTGAAAACAGGAGGGAGAAGGGTGCAAGGTCAGGTATAGTTTAATTGTTTCTAACAGAGAGATCAGCCACAGAGCTACCAGGCACAAAGACACCTACTGCAAACAGTACACACTTTCCATCTCCCCCCTAAACCAAAATCAGCAGTCGTGTATATCATGTCAGTCTTTCTGAACTGCTCTAGAATGTCCCCAAATAAAGCGTCACTGCAAAGCACCTGTACAGTAAGTAGAAAGCGAAGACAGATTAAATAAGCCACCTATGCATGGGTCTCCATCAGAATACCTAAAATCATCAATCTCACTCCAAGATGTATTCTCCATTTTATTTCCTAAAACAGCTCTGTATCTCCTGGAGAAATACTACCAGTCTGCCATAATCACATGACGGGAACATCCATGAAGAAGATCAGATGCAAGAAAAAATGTCTCTGAGCCTGATATGAGGTAGTAGAAAATCCGTTTATTTGGAGTCTGCCCACCAAAATTTCACCACTGCTCCTTTTGTCACAATTGAAGCAGCAGGTAGAAAAGAGAAGTTGAAGTCATCAGCAGTGGATGCAGTCATTGGTCTAGAGTTGGGCAGGGAATACAACACAAGACAGAGAGTCTAGATGTGAGGAGGGCTTGTGGAGGATGGAAGGCAGCTGCCCACTACGCTCGGAAATGTGAAGAGGAAAAACGAGCAAAGCTATACTTTAGAAGAGCTTGTTCAGCTGCAAGATGTAAAGGATATGGCAGACATTTTTAAGAAGATCCATCGCAAGCACTGACATTGGCAGAAATCAGATGCAGTTGATGACATTTTGCTAACAATCTTCTAGGTATCTTTTCTGAGAGAAAGACCTTGGGTACTGCCTCACCCTCCCCAGCACCCACCACCACCACCTCACCTCCCCCCCACACCCCAAAAAACCAAAAAATCTGACTCTATAACAGAATTACTAGACAAGGGTATTGAGGAAATATACCCACTGTAATGGAGAAACTTAGTGTAAAGCATAATGTAGTACTATGGTTGCACACATTTTTGCATACAGAGTATTTATAGATGCCAACCCAGGTAATTTCATATCTCTAGCTATTTACTCCATGCTTGTAAAATGAAATGGCATTTTTCATTCCATCTTGACTGTAAGAGAGATTACATTTAGGTTATAAATTGTTTAGAATTACTTGTTAATGCTATCGGCTTTTCTGTATCTGCTTATTGGAGGGACAGGAGGGAGATGGATAATGCTTTACAAGTAAAACCACAGAGGAGTAAACCAGAAAGCAAGCTTTGTTTTCAACATGTTTAAACTGTTCAAATCACAGGAATTGGTTGCCTTGGAAGCAGATCTGCAGCTGAATGAAACCTTTCACCTGTCCAACATATGAAATATTTATTATCCGAGGGTGACTACAGATTCAATAAAGCCAGACGTACAATGCAGAAAGCAGATCCTGGCTCATCGCCTCCATGAATTTCACAGGTCCTGTGGCAGCCAGATTAGATTTTGCCACAGAGAGAGGGAAGTGGTCTCGATTGCAGTACTGGGTGTAAGGAGAAATAAAACAAGAGGAAAGCAGCATCTTAACTTCATATTTGATTTAACCAGTTGGTGAAGCAAAATGCTAATGCTCCTCCTATACTAAGTTTAGTAAGGCTGGAAAATGTTATCATTTTCCATTAGAAAGAAGAGCCCACACTCTCTTTTGATAATTACTTTTCCAATAAATTATTCTTGGCCACTTGTTTCCCCATAAAAAATGCCCAGTGCTTTTTGCCTTGTAGAAGTTGTTAGGTTGTTTTTTTTTTTCCCCTTTCTCTTTTGTGGGTTGGAATTAATTTATTATAGGGCTGAAACTTGGCAGAGATCCAGACACAACGATCTGAAAAATGTTCATACTAAAATTCAATGATGGGATTCCTTGTTTATTTTATCTCAGAGCCTCCCTGAGAATTCAGTCCTGCAAAATGGAGCAGTTGATGCACAAGTGGGCATGTAATGCAGTTCACTTTATTTTTCAGGAGAAAAGACTTTAGGCATTTCTGTTGCTGCAGACACAACCCCAAGTATGAACAAAAGCCAGAGCCATTATTTAGGAAAGTTACATTTTTGCACAGCTGCTTTCAGCAGCAAATCACACTTTGAAAGAACCTTGACATTTTTGTCCTTTATCACATTCATTTTTTCCTCAGAAAAATCTGGATTTCCAAGACTTTTGGCATCCTCACCATTGCTAAATAGTTTTGCCAACTGCATTCAAGAGATGTTGAAATTGTCTAATTGAGCTAAGGGGTAAAAATGAAGATTAAAGTCCATTGTCATCATACCGCAATAAAGTATAATATTTCTGCTAAGTTTGTGTTTGTGTATGTGTGAAGCAACTGAGAAGTTGTAGAGAGTTAACACACAGCACCAAAATACGATCGCTCCTTTCAGTTCCTTATCACACTCCTTTTGGTAACTGAATGAAGATTTTAGCATTAAATATTGTATCAGAGAAAAACATTTTGAGTCAGCATTGCAGGCACTTGGATGCTGCACAGAATTGATCCTGCCCTAACAATTAATGGGGAAGTGAGGTATGAACAAGACGGGGAGGAGAGGAAGAGAGGAAGAAGCGCGTAAGAAAAGAGGCAATATGGTGTCTGAACGATGCCATCGTAAATACTGTACCACCATGGTTCAAAACTGATGCATACAACTGATGGAAAATGGGGATTTCTAGCTTCACAGTGGCCGGTAACTTTAATCTCTAGCCTCTTTCACAACATAATAAACCTTAAAAAAATTATTAACTGGTTCGCTGTTCCAGTTTTGCTGTTCTGGCACTGGTCCTGTGCCTTAATAGCGTGTACCTCTGATCCCTGGCAGGAGCACTCCTCCATCTCTAACACGTAATACTTAGTTATATGCTCAGAAGAGCAGGCTTTTTCTAGACTCTGCCTTCACTTTTATTGTTTCTGTGCGAATTTCTTCCTCCACGTCTGTTACAGTCCTTTCAGCCTCTCACAGAGCGCCATGCTTACACTTTCCCAAGCTTGCCAGAGAGAGATTGATAGGACTCGAGTGCACCAAAAAGCGCAGGACGTGCCTCCTTTCCTGCCTTTCCGTACGCCTGGAATACCCCCATCCTTTCCCACCGTGGTACATCAAGTACCTCTTCTTTCTTTCAGGAAGCTGAGAATCCATCTGCTCGGCAAAGCGCTCCATCTGCAATGACAGCAAGTCCAGTGATGTGCTGCCAATATTTCAACAAAGGGCTCCTCTAAACCCATTCCCGAGTCAGTAATACAGCCCACATCCCCAGGGTGGGGATGCTTGCAGACAGGAGGCGTGCGGGACTGGCGGACTCTATTCATTTGGTTTTCCCATTTCAACAAAATGCTTTCCCATATCCAAGGAAAGAGGAGGCAGCAGCATTTGGCAAACGTGTTTCTGTTACGTGTCTCCTACCAGAAATGTTTATACTTAGGTCCTGGGAAAAAAAAAAACCAAACCACTTTATTGAGAGAGTTGCAGTGTTCACCTGGAAAAAATACAAGGGATGAAGATGGTAGTAATGGATTTGAATCCCTTTCAGGGTCTGCTGAGGATCGTATCTGTGTGAAGCAAATTAAGGAAAGGGCCCCAGTTACTAAGAAGGAAATCCTGCCAAGTTTTCTTTTCAGCACAATGATACCGAAGGGCTGAGCTTTGCAAATGTGACTGGTAAGTCTGAGGACAGGGGTGAGGGAAGAAGGTTCAATGGTTAAGGCAGGCAATTTTTCAGAAGGTAAGTGTACAGCACTTCTGCCAATCACAGTTCTGTATTAGGACTGAATACATATCATAGAGTGTATTAATACACATATGTATGTATGCATATACACGTCTGTGTGTGTAAATATATGTGTATTAGACAGTTGCTTTTACAACCTTTGGCTGATGCATTTGCTTCATATGGTATCCTGTCTCAGGCATTTTAAAAGTCCAGGCTTGACAGTTTTCCATATGTGACTTATACAGGGGTTGATACATGCAGGCTGGGATGCTTTGGATGCCTGTACTTTGGATTGTCCATTTTTTCTGTTGCTGTTATCAGCTGCACAGCATTAGGTTTACAACAAGTTGCAATCACACAAAAATGGACAGCTGTTAAACTACATTAAACTCCCAAAGTTTTCAAAGGTGATAGTGTTATACATTATTTGCTGTTTTATAAATCGGCAATTTCTTAAATCATTTGAGGCTCTTAAAAAACAGGAGAACTCTGCATAGGAACACATAACCTATATCATCAACTCAGCATTCGTAGTTGCTTTCACATAGTTTAGTTTGATAGCATTAATCTATAATACATGTGCAAATTATCACACTAAATAATCTTTATTTACATGTCAGGAAGCAATTTTAAAAAAATATTTTCTGGTTTTGTCTACTTTGGCTGCCACATAGATAGCAAAGTGTCAAATCTCTTACCCAAAAATGCAGGCAGCACTAATGCATCTGTCCTATAACGAGTTCTTTCAGAGAGAAATACCGATCCTTATCTAGCAAAGCACAGCAGCACATTTCGGAGCTCACCCATCTATAGCAAAACACTTTGGAACATGTTTATGTTTAAAGCATTTGTTGAATAGGCAGAGATTAAGCATGTGTTCAGTCAGCCTGTTCAACTGAGGCCTGTCTTAGGCATTCCCAAGGCGATCTGAAATGCTCAAAGCTGTCCTGAACATCCAACAGGCTGACTCCAGCACCCCAGGTCTTCTATAAAATAGATCTAAGAAAGGTGCTACATGAAAGATAACAAAAGGCAAGCAGTGCCCAAATCCACACCACTGGGAACTTTCCCTCCGAGTCAGGCAAGATGAAAGCCTTTGAAACAGAGAGCTGGTATGGCCCAGAAGGGCTGGAGCGCTGCTGACCCAAGGCACTTATGACAGCCCCAGAAATCCTAGCGGCTAAATAGGTAAGGCAGGATGGCATGGGTGGAATGTAAGGATCATTATTTCATTTTTGCAGACAATAAAATGAGGCACAGACAAAAAAAAAGCTACCCGCTCAAGAGCTACTAAAGCAAAGTTATGACAGGAATTTGAAATTAATCCAGATCTGTTGAATTCCAGTCTGATTCTCCAACCATCAGACCAGCATCCTTCCTGGCTTTGAAATAAGCATTCAAAGCATAATTAAGGTAATTTATACGTCCATGGTGTTAGCCAGGCAAGGAATTAAAAGCGCTTTGCAAAGAATTGGACAATTTATTTGTCACAACGGAAATGAGCTGAACCAGTGAAGGTAGTGTCGGTTGCTCGTCAGTCATAAGAGCATTTTCCTCTTCCAAACAGGTGAAGTTAATTGCCTTCTCATTTTTCTCTGTTTTCTTCAAAATCTCTTAAAATCCCAGCCCAGTTTCACTTAGTTTTGTTCTTAAAAGCATCTTATCAGTCAAAGTACTTTATTAGTCTTCTCTCTACTCTTTGCTTCCAAAGAGATTGCATGGCACAGAAAGCCAGTTCATTTTCCCAAGTCTAGTTCTTTGTAATCTGTTCAGCTCTCATCTCGTTAAAAGCATGTGAGCAAGAATGCAACTTCTGAAGAAAAAGTCAGCTCACCTTTATTTTTTGAAAGAAAAGCTTCTACCCTCACTGATGCATGAGTGAGCAGGA